>NC_061511.1:219475124-219765653 GCF_022539505.1 Lolium rigidum | reverse complement strand
TCCACACAATACGTTAATCCTTTGTTACAAAGAAGCCGGTGGAGATTGACAACCTCATCAAGCTGCTGGGGCAAAGTACTTTGGTTGTGTTGTGCAGTGTTCCACGTTGGCGCCTGAATCCTCGGTGTTGCGCCGCACTACATCCCGCCGCCATCAACCTTCAACGTGCTTCTGGCTCCTCCCGGTTCGATAAACCTGTTTCTTTCTCGAGGAAAACTTGCCGCCGTGCGCATCATACCTTCCCTCTTGTTGTTCAACTAACGCAGAAGAATCACCAGGACCACCACCTCCTCATCCAAACCAGAGGATCTTTCCCCCACTCCTTCGCATCACCATGGACAAGAATGAGAGGAACGGAAATTCCTCTTCGGCTCACCTGATCTGTTCTCCCCATGCACCACGCCCATGAGGTTCACCAGTCACGAGAGATCGGGAAGAACGGATCCGTAAGCCACCTGAGCTGGATGGGGGAAGGCGCGAGCAGCACCAGCCTGCTTCCTCCACGTAGGACAGAAGACCAGGTCAGAGGCGGTCCTATGCAACACCACCGGATCCAGCGTCGAGATCCGCGGCCCGCCTCCACGGCTCTGTAACCACGGCAGACCGCCGGTAGAGGCTTCCGAAACACAAAGAAACTACAGATCCTAATCCTCGATCGCATTTCTGGCGCTGATACCGGAGATTTACTCCGCCAGGCTATTCCGCGAGGGTCGCCGGCGCCTAAGCTGCAGCAGAACCCCTGGCGGCAATGGGGTACGCTGTGGAGATTTCCGAGCAGGGGAAGAATGAGGGAGGGGCCTCCGACCACTGCTATGGGCGATATATTAAGAATTGGCCCGGGCGTTGGAATACCAATCCTGGAATACATGGCCGGGCCCATTAACACGCCATCAGATTGTATCGCTTCAAACTTTGGTATCGTGCCCTGGTCAGCTGCCGCCTGCTGCACGTGCATATAATGTTTCTTCAAAAATTGAATAACTTTCAACATTGAATATTTTTAAATGAAACAATTTTTGAATTTAAATGATTTTTGAATTTAAAATAATTGGAAATTTGAATCGATTTGAATTCAAATTTATTAACTTGGAACGATTTTCAATTTTGAACAATTTAAAAATTTGAATGATTTTCAAATTTTGAACAATTTTAAATTTATTATATTTTTCGAAATTTGAAGAACTTTTGTAATTTGAACGATTTTCAAATTTGAAAATCAATTTTTAAAAATCTACACAATTTTCAACTCCTTAATAATTTTTCCAAAAAGAACATTTCTTAACTAACGCTTATTTAAAAATTTGATGTTTTGCTAACAAATAATTTTTCGCAACTTGAATTTTTTAAAAATCAAATAAAAGTTTTCAAAATTAAAAACAATTTTCAAATCTGAAAATGTTCTTTCAATAGATCACTTTTTTTTTTTTTGCAAAACGATGGCTACAAGAGGAAGTATAGAGTAACTAAGTTGACATTATTTGTTGACTCAAAGAGAAATGAGGGTTATGTATTGAGATGTTTTCCTTTAAAAAAAATACTTAGCATATTTCAACTTTTAAACGAGCAAGGGGTGCAGCAAGAGTTGCTGCGGAATAAATATATACCTTCATTCTGAAATCTTATTTCATCTAACCTCACCTTCATGGAAAAGACTAATGGAAGTAAAAGAAGATTTTTTTTTCAGTAGAATGTTAGAATGGATGATCACCGCAAGATTAAAGAAAATAACACACGCTCGGCACATGTTGAAGCGGTGTGATAAAATATAAATCCACAATTATTCGTTTGTCTTCTAAAATATAAATCCACAATCTAAAGATTGTTCAAGCTTGTAGTGTGACTTTTTAAAATGCAAACTTATTAATTGAAACGGAGATGGTAGAGTATATAGTTCTGTGATGACCATTAAATTTGTTCAGCTGCATTAGCCCCGAAATAGGATTGTATCCTCGGTCATGGGCCCATTGGGCTGCAGCCCACTCCCACCGCCACCCCCACCCCCAAGCGTGGTCCGTACCTAAGTCGGTCAGCGGAAACGCGGGAGCCCTGGAAGACCCGTGAGCGACGGAACCGGGAGACGGGAAGTGCTGTACACCGACCTGGTCGGTGTGTACGGGCCACCGCACACCCCACCGACCAGGCCGGTTGGTTGGGCCGCGGCCCATTAGTAGTAGGTACGCTTTTTTTTCTTTTTTTACTGTTTCTTTTTTTAATATTTTTCTTTTTTAATATATAACTTTTAAAAAAATATTTCGGAGAACAAAATTTCAAAATCTGTTCAGATTCGAAATTTCGGAAATTTTAAAAATGTTCATATCTAGATTTAATTTTTTTCGAAATTTGAAATTTTTCGAATTTGAACATTTTCCAAATTTGGACGCTTTATATTTGAACGGATTTCAAATTTGAACGTTTTTATAATTTGAACATTTTTTATATTTGAACATTTTTCAAATTTGAACGGATTTCAAATTTGAACGATTTTTTGTATTTAAACATTTTTTAAATTTGAACGGATTTCGAATTTTAACATTTTTTTTGTATTTAAACGGTTTTAAATTTGAACATTTTTAAATTTTGAACAGTTTTCAATTTTGAAATTTTTCTGAATTTGAATTTTTTTCAAATTTGAACAAAAATAAATATAAACAAAAAAATAAAATAAAACAAAACAGAACAGAAAATAAAAAAAGAAAAGGAAAGAAAAAAAAAAGAAAGAAAGAGAAACAGAAAACAGAAAAAAAGAAGCGAACTGGGCCGACCAGGCCGGCCCATACCGCGCGCGGGGGGTGTGCGGCGCGCGGTAGCGGCCGACCTGGTCGGTGTATAGGATTTGCCCCGGGAGACTTTCTTTCCTTCGTTTTCTCTTTGCTTATACAAATACCGAGCGAGACGCGACATAGAACCACAGCGGCAGCCGGCCGCGAATCAACTCCATCTGTTGCAGATAGCTGATACGTACGCCAGAAGAATTTTCTCGTGAAGGAGAGATCAAGCTAGATCGTGTTTAGAGCAATGGAGGACCAAAAATCCCAACCTCCGGATCACCAGGTCGAGCCAGATGAGGGCAGCGCTGCCGACGTCCCCATCTACTACCACGTGACCATATTTGACGATGAGGAGGAGGACGACGACGATGATGACAACGTGGCAGCGAAGGAGGAGGCTGATCGGAAGAATCGCGCCGCCGCCGACGAGGAGATGGCGCACCGCTTGTACATGGAGGAGCTCATGGCGATGGAGGAGTGGAAACTGCGCGACATGGATCGCCCCTCTCTCAAGGCTGCGCTAGAGATGCCGCTCGGCGACTTCCCCGTCTCCTCCCGCGCCGGTGTCGGCGCCAAGACAGCCGCACCCTACGATCTGAAGTCGAAGGACCCCGTCTCCCAGCCCTACGTCCCGCCTCACGCGACAGCGACCGTGACCTTGGAGAGTGTTCAGGATGCGGAGATTGTGGCCGGCAACTCGAGAATTTCGGGACCCCTGGAAGCCCTGGTGGATGAGAGAATCCTGGAAATACACGCTAATCGGTCGGTAACCATGGCGGACAACCGCGGCGCCGGAACAAACACTACTTCCGGATTCATGAGCCCCAATCTCCATGATTTCGCAACAACTCCGGCGAGGCAGGCAGTCCCCTCCAAAGACGCCGCCGGCTCCTCGTCAACCCAGCACGACCTCTTTTCCACCATACGACGGGGCCTCCTTGCCGATCCCGACTCGGCGCTCATCTTCGCCGCCATGGAAGAATGGGACTATAACAGCTGGCGCGAGTCCATGCTCGTCCTTGACGACGACGATGAGCAGCCAGAGCAGGCGGAGTCGCTGAGCCTCGATGAAGCCTTCCAACTAGAGCGCCGTCCGAGATCTGAACCCTGCAACCCCGTCCCCGAAGGCTTCACCCCCTCCGACGTGCATCCTGACGATGGCGAGCCCGGCCCGTCGACGAGGGCGCCCCCCATGGTGCCCCCTCTCGCCGACCACGAGGTCCCCACGTTCGACTGCGGCCTCTGCAAGGACACCCTCCCCGTCTTCGACCTCTTCCACGGACTCCCCTGCGAGCACAGATTCTGCGCGCCGTGCATGACCACGTACGTGGAGGGCAGAATCCGCGCCGGCGAGCTCCCCATCCCGTGCCCCGTCACGGCGTGTGGGGGCGGCGCGCTCCATCCGGAGAAGTGCAAGAAGGCCATCGACTATGCGGTGTTCAACGACTGGGGCGTGGGGCTCGCCGAGAGGGCGCTACCGCCCAACAGGCGCGCCTACTGCCCGAACCATCGATGCGAGCTCCTCTTGGTGGAGATCAGCGGCGAGCAGACCATGGCGCCGTGCCCGGAGTGTGGACACGCGCTCGTCAGGAAGCCAGGTGCATAAGTGTTTTTAGTTCTTGCCAAGTGACAATGTCATTTTCACGCTGGAATTTACAGTTTGGATTTGTCAAGAGATGGTGCCATGACACCTAGTTCGACATATATATGTCATGATGTATCAAGATTCTTACTGTTGCAGATTTAGTGAATAGTTCAGTTTCTTGAACTCAATATTTCGACATATGTCATGATGTAACAAGTTTCTTACTGTTGCAGATTTAGTGAATAGTTCAGTTTCTTGAACTCGATATTTTGGAGGTGTTCATATGTGTAGACTGTAGAGTGTTCATGAGTGCGGCCGTATTTCATAGAGGTAAGCGTAGTACATATTTCTAAACTTACTATGTTTCACACACAAAAAAAGTAGAACAATGAATGTTTTGTGTTACGGCATCCTAACTAGTTTTTAGTTGACTGAGAACTAACTTCTTTCTTAATCAGATGATATCATCAAATTTAGTTGCAACTTATGTTGCAATTCGTAATTAGCATGAATCACGAAACAAATCTAACATCTGAATGTCCAGAGAGACCAACTCATCACGCCATGCCCAGAGACTATGAATCAATAGATAGACGACTACAACCTGCTACAAATCTTCACAACAACAACTAGCCCTCATTATGCTAGGCACAAACCTGCAAAATTAAAGTGATTTCTTAATAGAGAAAGAAAGCAGCGTGAGGCACCTAGCAACCAGCCTTCTGGTCGTCCCCTAGCATTGTCCATCAGAGCGGAGCAAGTCATCATCGAACCTAAACCCGCCGCCGCCTTGGGCACCATCCACATTGGGCAGAGATCAAGCTGCAGAACATATTTAGAAAAAGAAACATTTAAATCAATTGCAACATAGTAACTAAACAAAAAATGTATACAGATTAGCTAATAAAACAAATTTATTTTCAAACTATAGGGTAATCTCTTCTCTAGAATTCATTTACAACTGAGCATCACATGTCAAATTAAGTCACGTTATCATGTGAAGTTTTGTAATCCTTCATCATCATGTGTTTTTACTTCATATGAACATGGTTATAACATACTGATAAAAACTACGGAGTAAAATATTTCACAACCAATGATGGATGTAAGTACTAAATAGAACTACAATTTCACAGAAGCACCATGTGCACCAGATCGTAAAGAAACAAAATTAGCCTAAGGTTATCTAACTTTTCCCATTCGTAAAAACCAGAAAGCACTCATCATCCACAAGAACATACCCCACAATCACATTTTCACTATGAAAAATAAAATTATCTTTTTTTGAAGCAAAAGAGCAAAGTCGTTGCATTAGTTGTATCATGAACTTATCCATGGTTTTAAAGGCACCAAGGCGTCCTAAGGCGAAGGGGGGCGCTCCGACGCTTAGGCGACGCCTAGGCGCCTAAGGCGGGCGTTTTTGTAAGGCGGAGGGGGAGCGCTTGGACGCTTAGGCGTCCCTAAGGCGACGCCTTTAAAACCATGAACTGATCACTAACCTTCATGCCTCGCTCAACACGGTAAACATTGAAAAATATCTGGGGTTCAAGATATTACCATACATCAGCACAAGTTTCCATATTAAAACCATAGTGTTGACCAAAAAAGTCGAGATAGTAATGCGCGGAGCAAGAAACCTTCCGCACCTGGTAAAGGTCGTCCACGGCTGAGCAGCAGGACATTAGCAGCGGGGAGGATGGTAGCTTCCTCTCAATGCGACATTAGCAGTGGAACCTGGCATTGGGGGCACCACACCACTACTCTGGCGCTTCAGCAAACAACCTTCTTGCGAAGTAGAGGTGGTACAAGGCGTCACATCATTCCCCATGATCACGACCGATCTCTCCCTGGTGTCAACAATTAAACACCTGAATTTAGATAACTAATTAAACAGTTGAATTTAGTTGACTAATTAAACACCTGAATTTAGTTAACTATTATGTGCAAGTAAGGACAGTTTGCTAACACAACAAAATCCATGACTCATATACTAATCTGGAGCAACTCAATCTCCTTTGATAATTTGTTCAAACACTTCATTTCAGATCAGAAGTGATCTGCAACCAAACATGATTCACATAGAACAAGTTTTTAACTCATTGGCGAATGCACAACAACACAGTAACTGCACATCAAGTTACTCTCCAAATCCCTAACTAGCAGAGTCATTTATACCATCTTTTTACGCCCAATCCTCATGTTGTAACTACACAGCAACAGTGACGCTAAGAAAAACAAATGCCAATATCAGTGGAATAATATTTGAACAATCAAACTAAGCTACAAACAGACCATCGACCCCTCTTGGAACTAAGACGCAACAACACAGACTGTAAAATATCATCCAGAAAGAAAGACACAATTTATTGGATGAATATCTTGAGCCTGTGGGTTATGCCAGCTGACGACAGCGGCGGTTGCTCCACCTGCATGGTGAAAGGCGCTGCCAGTGGCAAGTCGGCCGGGCACGACAAGGGACCAGGGAAAAGTGCCCGGAGCTACGCCGCCGCGTCCTGGTGGCCGGCACCGCATCCCAGGCGTGCAGCACACCCTGCCAGCCATGTGCGTGGCACAGGCAGCGAGTTCGACGGAGCACTTCCCACCATCCAACAGGTGCACGTGGACACCAGCGAACAAGTCGCAGCAATATCGTTTGTGGAATATTAGTTGAACTTGTTCAGGAACCAAATATATATACTTCGATTCAGACAATAATACTTGTGCATACACCAGGGCCCATGTGGCATACAAGCATCAACGAGAGTTTCCGCAACACCCATAAAAAGAAATATCAACAATGTTGATGCACACCAGCACAAAAACCCATCCTGTGACGGTTCCAAGATGTTCTTATAAACAAAGCTCCAGGATTAGCAAACCACTGATAGAGAACACAAACACATCCAAGATTCATCTTATGCAACATAACATTCCATTTTTCTGACAAAACAACAAGATAGATAAAAGGAACCAAGCCTGCTCAGGAAAATTAAGTTCATACATTAGAACTATAACAATTTAACACCGGAACGACTGACAATTTAATTAGTATGCAGTAGAGAATTCAACTGTAAAGCATGTTGGTGCACAAACTAGAAGGACTAACAATTTAACACCAAAATGAAGTTGATGCATTCAGATTGCAAAACTTCCAAATAACATACAATGTGCCACCACTGAGATAGCTTGCCTGTAAGTATACTACATTAAGCATTGATAAATGAGCAAGATTAAGTGCATGAGCCTGCAGCCAATACCTCTAGCACAAGTGAAAACTGCAGAGAACCAGCAGTTTCAGAGACACAATACTATACAGACACAACATAGATAATTCGAGAAAAAATTCTCATGATTACTACAGCTGGACCAGCTAGATACAGAATTGTCTGTGAGTGTTTGTAGCCGGCAGCACAACTGCCTAATTAAACTGCATGTTCAATCAGTTAACACGTGACTTGACAGTGCATTTAACTGAACCTAATAAACTAAACTAAGAAATGTGTGTTCTATGCTTCTAACCCCTGTGTGTATATGAGGACAAATATGCTACTTCGTTGGTTTGCATGACATGCAGAAAAGGAAATAAATTTAGAAGTAAACAACAGCCAGAATTCATATTCCAACTTGACGACGTTTGAATTGAATCCTACAAATACTGGTACTGACCCTTTCTACAAACCCACTTCACTTGTGTCGTTTTCCAATTATAGATCATTGTCGAGTAGTAGATTCTAGTGGCACTGCTTGACAGAAATGGACAGTCCATTACAAAAGAGCATGACCTATTATTAGTGCCATGGCCAAGTCCTACTTAATTATACACAGCAACAGTGGAGTAAATTAGTGCCATGTCATTTAAACTATTATCTAGTTATCTACACATGCTACAAGCTCAGAAATAGTATTCACAATAAAAAATAACCTTCAGACCTCAGTGAACAAAGTAAACAACTATATTTGGAGGTTGAAGCCAGAGCACAAGGTACCATATTAAAATCATAGTCTCGAGTGACCAAAGAAGTCATGATAGTAATATGAATACCAAAACATACAGAAAATGATCATAACCACGAGCAAGCTATATAAATGCTGAAATCAGAATAACAACAACATCGATGCACAAATAGAAAGGACTAGCAACCATGGTTTTAAAGGCGCCAAGGCGTCCCAAGGCGATGGGGGGGCGCCTGGACGCATAGGCGCCTAAGGCGCGTTGCAAGGCGACGCCTCTGTTGAGGTTGAAGCTGGACGTGCACATGAGCACGTCGTCCTCTTTCAGCCCAAAAGCCCCTTTCAGCCCAAAAAGCCCAACTAACAATCTAAAGCCTAACCCTAGCGATCCCAGGAACAGCGCACGTCGTCCTCCACTCGTTAGCTCCGCCGGCTCTCCTGGCTCTCCCGTCGCTGACCGCCGGCTCTCCCGTCGCTGACCACCGGCTCTCCCGTCGCAGCGACCGCCGCCTCTCCCTCCTCTCTCTCTTCTCTCCCAATCGATTCCCCTGGTATGTTCCCCTCTCTCTCTTCCCTCTCTTTCCCCATCCCTGGCCCCCAATTTCCCTCCCAGGACCGCCAATTTCAGTTTTCCCTCCCGCCATCGCACAGTTTCCCGCGCGACCTGACCGAGGCGTCCAGAAGCGAGGAAGGCGGAGATTTTCACGCCTAGGCGATGACTTGGGACGCCTCGGCGACGCCTTTGGACGCCTTAGGCTCAAGTCAAAGGCGACGACGACGCCTTCCAGTCTCGGACCGCTCGGACGCTTAAGCGTCGCTTAGGCGACGCCTTTAAAACCATGCTAGCAACACGCACGACTACGAGAAACCAGCTCATCAGGACCTGCTACAAATCTTCACAACAACTAGCCCCCTTTATGCTAGGTACCAACAGTGAAGCGATTTTCTTAATAGAGAAAGAAAGCAGCGTTATGCACCTAGCAACCAGCCATAGGTGTTCCTGTTGACCCCTGGCATTGTCCATCCAAGCAGAGCAAGTCATCGTCAACCCTGAACCCACCGCCGCCTTGGGCTGTACCACCATCCACCTTGGGCAGACATCAAACAGCATAATATCATCAATTGATCAATAACCTTCATGCCTCACTGAAGACAGTAAACATTGACAAATATATCAGGGTTCAAGCTTGTACCATGGATGATCACAAGTTGCCATATAGAACCATAATGTCGAGTTACCAAAAAATTCAAGACAATGCTGCGAAGAAGTAATTACAGAAAATCATAAAACAGTGCATATACGTGTCCTAGCTAAATACAAACCTACATGTCTTGTAACATGTCAGGAGACAAACTACAAACCACAACCCAGTGACATGCATCCCAGCAACTTAAGTATCCTCCCACATAATCACACCATAGGCAAAACCATCAGACAACAATACAAGCATGCAATAGAACTTTAAATCAGTAGATCTTGACATCTTCAGCAAACGAAAGGGGAACAGCGCAAGAAATCGTCCGCACCTGCTAAAGGTCAATCCAAGGCCAAGCAGCATGACGCCAGTGGCACGGGATAGCAGCATCCTCTCAATGCAACATCAGAAGTGAAACCGGGCATTGGGGATTTGGGGGCACCACACCAGTACTCTCGCAATGCAGCATACAACCTTCCTGCTTGAAGTAGAGGTGCTACAAGGCGTCACATCGTTCCCCATGGATCATGACTGATCTCTCCCTGGTGTCAACAATTAAACACCTGAATTGAGATAACTAATCAAACACCTGAATTTAGTTAACTACTTAAACACCTGAATTCAGTTAACTAGTCATGTGCAAGTAAAGGAAAGTTTGCTAACACAAAAAAATATCCATGAATCATATACTAATCTGAAGCAAGCCAATCTCCTTTGATGAACTGTTCAAAAACTTCCATTCAGATCAGAAGTGATCTGCAACCAAACATGATTCACATAGAAAAAGTTTTCAACTCATTGGCGAATGCACAACAACAAAGTAACTGCACACCAAGTTACTCTCCAAGTCCCCAACTAGCACAGTCATTTACACCATCTTTTTGCACTCAATCCTCGTGCTGTAACTACACAACAACAGTGACGCCAAAAAAAAACAAATCCCAACAACAGAGGAGTAATATCTTAACAATCAAACTAAGCTACAAACAGACCATCCACAGCCTTGCGGAACGAAGCGACAACAATGTAAACTGTAAAATAGCATCCAGGAAGAAAGACGTGATTTTTTCGAGGAATATCTTGAGCCTGCGGGCTGATATCTTAACAATCAAACTAAGCTACAAACAGACCATCCACAGCCTTGCGGAACGAAGCGACAACAATGTAAACTGTAAAATAGCATCCAGGAAGAAAGACGTGATTTTTTTGAGGAATATCTTGAGCCTGCGGGCTGTGCCAGCTGCCGACAGCGGAGGTGGCTCCACCCGCATGGGGAAAGGCGCTGCCCATGGCAAGTCGGTCAGGCACGACAAGGTACAGGGGAAAAGTGCCCGGAGCTGCGTCACCGCGACATGGTGGCCATGTGCGCGGCGCGGGGCATGGAGTTCGATGGAGCGCTGCCCACCGTCCTAGCAGTGCACGCGGACACCAGCAAATAAGCCACAACAATGTCGTTTTTGGATATCAGATGAATTTGGTCTACTCCAGGAGTTGGGGTCAAATGAGACAACACCATTGAGTTGAGTTCTTGCGGTAATTAACATACAAGTGTCAAAAGGATAGACTGGAAAACATTGCAGGTGGCCTATATGAAAGATATGATACGAAGGCAGGCAGTTGAAAAATTAATCCAGTACTACATCTCAAGACCCTAAAATTATGAGAATCCAAGTGTATAGGTCGGGATCGTTTTATTTTAGTGAGAAATGACTGCAAGATCTTGGAGAGAGACAAGACAGAGAGGAATCCCACCGTCGGGTGCGGCCTTGTTCCCGGGGAGCAGGTCGGAGGAAATGGACAGGACGCAGCCGAGCCGATGCGCCGACCAGTCAGTGCCGCGCGCCTCGGAGCGCCCTACCGGCCGTATAGGCGAGCGGCCGTGAAGCGAACGCCGGTAGGGCCGCAAGTCGTGTGGCACCGACGCGCGTGCCGTCGATCTGGCCCACCGTGGCTGTTGGGCGCGGTGTGAGTCGACGGCTGGCCGGTAGAAGACCGTCCGAGGACGGACCCCGTACGTCGTCCTCGTCTCCGGCCGCCTGCTATGGTTAGGATTGGAGGTGTGGTGGGGGGGGGGAAATCAGGCGGAGGAGGAGCTGGGGGGATGTGCGCCGGCGAGCCGTGGAGGTGAGCTGAGCAGAGAGGAATTGGGGGCGTTGGGTGAGGGCACAGCGAGCAACTGCGGGCGGCGTGATTTTGGTTTGGAATTCCTTTTTTGTTTCTTTGACATGATTTTGGGTTTGGATTAAAACTGAGCTGACGGTGATCGAGGCGAATTAATTACGATGATTGAGTCCACGAGAGAGAATTAATCGAGGCGACGCTTGTAATTGCCTTGTTTCGAGGAGGCGTTTTAATTATCGTCCGCTGTTTCGGGAGTACTACGAACGTCTTCAAATTCAATTGTCCAGACACGTAGCGTTACATATACTACTCCCATAGAAGATATGTTGTCGTGAACTTATCGATCAGCCCATTCCTACTAGTACATGCACACTCCTATCTTCACAAGAGAAACTTCATTATGTGCACTCTCTCACGCCAAGCCATCGAAGATGACCGCCAACCTATGGCGGGTTAATTAACCTCTTGGTGTGCAGCCCGTTGCCACTGCCATCATCACCGGTGAAGAGCCAGAAGCGCGCTCTCTCGGGTGGGCGATTTGTAGCCCTCACCAATGTATTATAGATATACCTCATCGACACCCGCGCCTTCTGAGTCGTGCCTCGTCTTCGTCGCAATGACGCTGGACTGCTGCCTCCTATTGTACCCACGAGCGCCGACGGAGACTACGTGACGGTGGCTTACTTGGCACCTCGATGAGTATTGCAACCTCGTCGTTCGAGGAGATCGCCAAAGTTCCCCCGCAACGGCTCGACGCTCTGAATAGCATCGCCCACCTGGCTGCACCTCGACACTCAACGACATCCTCCCATGTGGTCCATGGCATCATCCTCTTGGAGGCGCACCTATCGGCAAAGTCGACGGTCCATGGTCATGGTCCCTTAAGGCGACCCCTCCACAGCCGGCCGGCGGCAGCTCATTCTCAACATCACCCGCACCGGCGGCTTCACACGTACTCCTTCGTTCTGAAATACTCTACATTTTAAGCCTAAATTTTGTTCTGAAATAACTCTACATTCTAGTTTTAGTCAACAAGAATATGGAAATCGAAGTGGTCCTCCTTTATCTATTGAATATCACTATTTTTAATGTAGCTTGGATTGATTGTTTACCAATTTAAGTAGTATTAAAAGAGAACGGATGGAGGAAGTAAAAAGTGTATGTGATGCCCAAAAAGAGAGCTAGCCAAGCAAATGCCATCTTCTGTTCATGCTAACCGAAATATAAACTTGACCTAGCTAGCTAAATGCATCGACAAGTATAAAGCTGCTACTAGTAATAATTAATCAAAGGTAGATCCTGTACTCGATCTATGCCCAGATTTTTGATGTGTTACCAACTTACTCTGGTTAATGTGGGGAGTACCACCAACCACGGCTAGCTAATTGTTGACTCATCACAAAAAGGTGTTAAAGCCCTGGTTAATGCGGGGAGTTAAACTGAATACCTGGCAAATTCACCACGATTTGCAAGAAGGCAGTATAGGGAGGAGGAGAAAGCAACGGAATTAAATACCACCGGCCTTCCGTAATTTTATGAGTAAAAAAAAGACTTGTTGCACGCTTGCAATAATTTCCATGATTATTGATTATTATTTTTATTGGGGAGATTATTTCATGTACAATGTCAAGAGCGCCTCTAGACGTACGAAGCGCATGGAAGGCTGACTAAATGATACCGACGGGAAAAAACACGGGGCAGTTGAAGCATGGGGGCGGCATCATCGTACATCATAAATTGCTCTTGCGACCTAACGATTTCAACTTTGCCACAGCAGCGGCAAGGCCACTACATACATACTTGTCGCCTCGACCATGTCTCCCACAAGCTTGTTCGTCATCTTCAATACTACTACCTCCGGTCCTGACACGCACACGCAGTTCTCCCTCCGCGTCGATTAAATCCGATCGGAGGGAGTATAGTATAGGAGAAGACGTATCTGAAGGGGAGAGGCATGTGGTGCTACGGTCCCAGGAGTAAAGATGATCCACTAAACCTGCTTGATGCCGCTGACTTTATCGATGTTAAACTAGGTCCACTAGCACACCACATGGAGAGTCTCAGTCTCCCAAACAATGCCTTGAAGGAGAAGTGACATTGTAGAAGTCCACGTCGCCTAATTTGGTCGACGTTGACCTAGGGTTTCATCTAGAAACCCGGAGACCTTGAGGAATAAGAGATATCACGAGTTCCTCAATGACACCTCAAAGAAAGAAATGAGACCTCCGATGACCCTGATGCGCCGACGCCGGAGGAGAGGGCGGCGGAGGAGAGGGCCATCGTTGAGTCTTTCGAGACGCTCAAGGACGACGCGACCAACGTGCCACGGCGGCGCACCGAGCCATAGCGGCCGCGCGGGAGGCGGCGGAGAAGCAGGCGACGGAGCGATGGTGCCGGCCCGTCAGGAAGCAAGTAGCCTAGGCCTATAGATCTACTTTGTATAGTTTTTATGCATTTGTATGTACTACTTTGAATGTTTTTAACTATGTTGCAATTAAAAAAATGGATCGCCCCGGTGGGAGCACACCTAGACGCAAACGGACGCGCGAACAAAATATGTCCGCGGGACGACGCAAACGGACTTGGCTTTATTAATTAAATCACCTCGTACTACTGTACTACTCCCGTGGAGTGGATGAGGAGATGTAAGTTATTCCTTTTGTTTAGGAGCGAAAACGACGCATCGATGGGCATTGCAAATAAATCAAAATGTATGGATGGGTACATATAGGTACGAGTAGGTTAATTTGCATATATATGCGTGGACTTACGTAGTCCGATGATTACAGTACGTGGTAATTAGGTGTGGACAGTGAAGAGGAAAGAGCGGTGATCAACACGCGCGCGTGCGGCGATGCGTTGGCGTTGGCGGTCGGGGCGAAGGAGACATGCGCGGATACGGCCAGCCTTCTCCATCTCATCCGCGTATCTCCATCGGTCGCGTACATGCGGAGCCCACTTCTTGTGTTGCGGTCGGGTCACCCGAGCTGGACTCGATCGATCGCAGCAGCCTTTCCTTTCCTTGCCTTGTTTTTCCATTTAAAAACGAACTCACCGGGACCGACCGACCGCGACCCAGCTGCACCTGCAACCACAGCGCCAGCCGCGCGCCAATCAAATCCTCGCGTCACGCGCGCGCGCGACCCGTCTCAGATCATTATGGCTAGTGTACACCAGTTTTCTCTGAAATTTGACCAGCATATTTTTACTAGCTCATGTTTCTAAAATAATTAGTTAATTAATCTTGTATAAACATTTGATTTGGACAATTGGTTTACTGAAGGCAGTTAGTTAATTGACCTACTAGTAGTATGGACATTTTTCAGTGAACTTTTCTTGTGGCTTATCCAATGTGCAGTGTCGGAGCTTGGTGGGGATGACACGAGCCGGAACATCATCGAGATCATCTTCCAGTCGAGCTGGCTCAAGAAGCAGACCCCCGTGTGCGCCGTCGACCGCATCCTCAAGGTGCACAACGCCCCCGCCGTCCTCGCCCGCTTCGAGGCATACCGCGACACCGTCAAGGCCAAGGCCCTCGCGCTCGCCGGCGCCGGCGCGCGATGCACCGCCGACGGCAACGAGCTGCTCCGCTTCCACTGCGCGCCGCTCGCGTGCTCCCTCGGCGCCAACGGGGCCACCCACCTCTGCGACGCCGCCGCCTGCGTCGCGTGCGGCATCGTCCGGGACGGCTTCGCCAAGGGGGCCGGGGTGCGGACCATGGCCACCAGCGGTCGAGCGCACGACGCCGTTGAGGGTGGTGGGGAGCGCAGGGCGATGCTGGTGTGCCGTGTCATCGCCGGGCGGGTGAAGCGTGTGGCGCCGGCGTCCTGCCAGGTGACGGATGAGACGGCGAATACGGCGGTGGAGGAGACGGAGGAGTACGACTCGGTGGCGGGGACGGCGGGGGTGTACTCGAGCCTGGACGAGCTGGAGGTGTTCAACCCCAGGGCCATACTCCCATGCTTCGTCGTAGTCTACAAGGCGTGATCACCTCAGCTCATTAGTTCGTAGCAAACTTCTTCGATCAGGAGGTTTTTTCTTGTCTTAGTAGTTCATGTGTTGTTCCTGTCTCACTCATGATGTTACATATCTATCTAATTAATTGTAGGCTGAGGTAGAAGTATCCCCGAATTACCCATCGAATGGAGTAGTAGTGGATGCTTTCGTTATTGGCATAATAATTGATTATTAACATTTGATTCCTAGTGCTGGTCAGATCACACACCGCTTATTCTCGACTCAAGTGAAGAAGCTAGCTCGCCTAGGAAATAAGTAAACCTTCTCCTCTGAACTATGATGGTTTAAATTGAAGGGTTTTTTTTCAACTTAATAGCCAAAGAATGGAACTCGGTTTCTCATGGAAATAATCCAATCAATATTTGGCAAATCAAGATTTTTCTTAGGGCCTGGGCAAAAAAATTGAGCAGTGCTTACAAGAAAGAAAAGGTTCTTCTAAACATTATTGATACTCACATTCAACAAGGAAGAAATAACATGAAGTACTTTCATTAATAGCAAACGAGAAGAAAGCGGATTATTCAGTTACAAGACACGGGGACCATATATAATAGGAAAATATAATCTGATGTACCACTGAATTTCATAAGAAATTCTTAGGAGTATCGGCTCAATACAATTTTTCTTTGCTTGAGCCCCAAAACGAAATTGTTCTGCAACTAACGGACGAGGAAAACAATATCTAGCTGTGAAATTCACATATAAGGAAGTGTATGAAACTATTATGTAAATGGATAATGAAGAAAGCACCGAGATCAGATGGGTTCCTCACTGAATTCTACCAACAATATCTTAGCTACCCCTCTTTCACCTAAAATTTGGGACTATAGTATTGCTTCCTGGAAAGAAAAATGTTATCTAAATTCGGCAATATCGTCCTATTTATCTTCTTAGTATTAGCTTTAAGGTTCTCACAAAGATCGGTACTAATCATGTTTGGAAGGTGGCGCAATCGGTAGTTAGACATACACAAATGGATTAAGCCAGGGCGTAATATTCTTGGAAGTGGTTTTATTCTAATGGAACCATCCACGGAGTTCATAGAGAAAAGTTGGATGGAGTTCTCCACAAAATGATGTTGAAAAAGAATGTGACAAGGTTAATTGGTCCTATATGATGTATGAAAGGCTTCGACCTTATTTGGTTAGACACAAAAGGGGTTGCAACAAGGAGATCCATTATCTCCGATTTTGTTCAATATTGTTGCGGATATGCTAGTCATCTTGATTAATCGAGCGATAGATGATGTACAAGTGGAACGGCTAATAACTCATCGAGTATAGGGGTTGTTTCAATGTTACAATATGCCCATGATACTATATTCTTTTCTTAGACCATAGCCTAAAAAGCACTGAACCTGATACTTATTATTTATATATATGAGAAATTATATGGACTAATAATGAATTTTCATAAGAGTGACTTTTTGTTTTGGTCAAGACATAAAAAAGTTAAACATAAGTATAGATGCCTATTGGGATGTGAGGTTGGAGCTATTCCTTTTAGGTATTTGGGAATTCCAATCCCCACTAGAATGTTAAGAAATGCAGAATGGGAACTATGGAGGATGGATTACAAAGAAAATTGAGTAGCTGGATAGGTAGCTCCTCTCTTATGTTGATACTCTGATTCTTATTAACCCGGTTTCAACAAATTTTTCAATGTTTATGTTATCTTTTATCGAGATACCAAAAGAGGTTTGGAAAAAAATAGATTATTATAGATCACTCTTTTTTTGCAAAACGATGGCTACAAGAGGAAGTATAGACTAACTAAGTGGAACATTATTTGTTGACTCAAAGATCAACCAGGGTTATGGATTGAGATGTTTTCCTTCAAAAAAATTACTTAGCAAGTGGTTATTTAAAATTTTAAACGACCAAGGGGTGTGGCAAGAGTTGCTGCGGAATAAATACCTTCATTCTGAAATCTTATTTCATCTTACCTCACCTTCATGGAAAAGACTAATGAGAGTAAAAGAAGATTTTTTTCGGTAGGTTTAGAGTGGATGATCAGCGCAAGATTAAAGAAAATAACACACGCTCGGCCGATGTTGAAGCGGTGTAATGAAATATATATCCAAAATTATCCGTTTGTCTTCTGAAATATAAATCCACAATCTAAAAATTGATCAAACTTGTAGTGTCACTTTTAAAAATGCGAACTTATTAAGTTTCTTCTTTTTTTTACTGTTTCTTTTCTGTTAATATTTTCCTTTTTCAATATCTAACTTTTAAAAAATATATTTTCGGAAAACAAAATTTCAAAATCTGTTCAGATTTGAAATTTCGAAATTTTTTAAGAAAATCAGATTTTGATTTTTTTTCGAAATTTGAACATTTTCGGATATGGACATAATTTAGATTTGAACATTTTATAAAAAAAATTAAAATTTATTTTTTCCAAACATTAACATTTTTAGTTATGAACATTTTTCAAATTTGAACATTTTTCCAAATTTGAACGCTTTATGTATTTGAACGGATTGCAAATTTGAAAGCTTTTATAATTTGAACAATTTTTGTATTTAAACATTTTTCAAATTTGAACGGATTTCAAATTTGAACGCTTTATAATTTGAACATTTTTTATATTTGAACGGTTTTAAAATTTGAACGTTTTTTAAAATTTGAACATTTTTGAATTTTGAACAATTTTCAATTTTTAACGTTTTTAAAATTTAAACATTTTTTGAATTTTGAAAATTTTCTGAATTTAAATTATTTTAAAATTTTAAGAAAAATAAAAATAAACAGAAAAGAAACAAAACAAAAAAAATAAAAAGAAACAAAAAAACAGAAAATAAAAAAGAAAAAGGAAAGAAAAACAAAAAAAAAATAGGCGAACTGGGCCGACCAGGCCCGCCTATACCACGCGCGGGGGTGTGCGGTAGCGGCTGACGTGGTCGGTGTATAGGATTTGCCGACGCGAGAGCCTAAGTAGACCCGTGAGCGACTGAACCGGGAGACTTTCTTTCCTTCGTTTTCTCTTTGCCTATACAATTACCGAGCGAGACGCGACACAGAACCACAGCGGCAGCCGGCCGCCAATCTAACTCCATCTGTCGCAGATAGCTGATACCTACGCCAGAAGATTTCTCTCGTGAAGAAGAGATCAAAATCGCGTTTAGTGCAATGGAGGACGAAAAATCCAAACCTCCGGATCACCAGGTCGAGCCAGCTGACGGCGGCACTACCTAAGGGTAAGGCTGGCAATCGGGTCGGGTTTGACCGGGTCGACCTCTCTCAGACCCATGCCCATTTAACATACGGGCGAGGTCCGTGCTCACGATCCTACCCATGGGTCTAAGCGCATACCCATGCCCATACCCATCGGGTCACCTGACCCAATCGGGCACCCATCGGGTCTGTAGACAACCCATCAAATAGCACCATCTTAGCTTTGCAAAGCCATCAGGTCATTTACAAAACATTTTCCATTACAATACGCAGGAAACACTCCGTTCAGACAACCATGCCAGTGAAAGGCGTGGAAGCCATGTCGTATTTTACATGGGATGGTAGGAACTAAGAACTAGCTTTGGCACAAAACAAACTTAACAAGCGTTTAAGTCTAGTGTCTTGCTACCTAGCAACCAAGTGTTTGCTTTTGTGTGTGGTATCAAGTGTATTTACATCAAATAAAAGACTAATTGTTATATAGAATATTTATATTTATTTAATCATCAATACTAATCGGGCGCCCATCGGGTTACCCACGGGCACAACCTTATGCCCATGCCCTACCCATAGCTAATCGGGTTACCCATGGGCATGACCAATGGGCGAAATAGTCGACCCATACCCTACCCATTCGGGTCGGGTGCCCATGGGCGCCCGGACCCATGGGCAAGATTGCCGGCTTGGCGACTTTCCCACCTCCTCCTCATCCGGCGCTGGTGCCCTAGAGATACCGCTTGGCGACTTTCCCACCTCCTCCTCATCCGGCGCTGGTGCCGGTGCCAAGACTGCCGTGACCGGCACCCCACCCTACGACCTGAAGTCGAAGGACCTCGTCTCCCATCCCTACGTCCCGCCTCACGCCACAGCGGCCGCGACCTTCGAGAGCGTTCAGGATGCGGAGATTGGGGCCGGCAACTCGAGAATCCCGGGACCCCTCGAAGCCCTTGAGGACGAGAGAATCCTGGAAATACACGCTAATCGGTCAGCAACAATGGCGGACAACCGCGGCGCCGGAACAAACACTACTTCCGGATTCATGAGCCCCAATCCCTATGATTTCGTAACAACTGCGGCGACTCCGGCGAGGCAGGCCGTCTTCTCCAAAGACGTCGCCGGCTCCTCGTCAGCCCAGCACCACCTCTTTTCCACCATACGACGGGGCCTCCTTGCCGATCCCGACTCGGCGCTCATCTTCACCGCCATGGAAGAGCGGGGCTATAACAGCTGGCGTGAATCCATGCTCGTCCTCGACGACAACGACGACGACGATGATGACGATGAGCAGCCAGAGCAGGTGGAGCCGCTGAGCCTCGATGAAGCCCTCCAACTAGAGCGCCATCGAGATCTGAATCCTGCAACCCCGTCCCCGAAGGCTTCACCCCATCCGACGTGCATCCTGACGATGGTGAGCCCAGCCCGTCGACGAGGGCGCCCCCCATGGTGCCCCCTCTCGCCGACCACGAGGTCCCCACGTTTTTTTTAAAGGGAAGGCTTTGCAGCCCAGCTTAAAATTAATTAAGCCACTCACGGCAGAAGTACAAGGGTGCTGATCACAGCTTACAAAAACAGAAACAGGTAAAAAGAAACAGGACAGGCCTAAAGCTAAGCAACGAAGAACAGGGCGCTAGCCGAGCTCGCAGCCATCGATCTTCAAGACGTCGCTTAGGAACTGCCCCAGCCGGAGAAAGCCACCTGCTTCCAAGACGGGACGAACTGGAGTTGCAAAGGAGTAGCACCGATCCGGGATCCGAGACGAAGGAGCAGCCCGCACGCGGGAAGGGGAGGAAGAGCCGGGCCTTGACGTCTCTCATGTCAGGATTGCTTCCGGAGGGGAACCCTATCCCCTCGCCCAGGCTCGTGGGCGCCGGACCGCCGGCAAGCATCACCGCCATGAGCACCACGCCAAGGAATCACCAAAAAGGATGCCTGCAGAAACGAGCCCAAGAACATCCTCGGTGGCCACGAACCAGCACCGCACCAAGCGCCGCCGAGCAACACACGACCAACTCGCCAAACACACGGAGCACCTTGTCCCAAGGCAGCGGCTTCAAGAAGCTCACGGCACCGAGGCGCCGCCGCTGCCCGGCCCGGGGACCTAGGGTTTTCACCGGGACGCTACCCGGTGATGGAGACCCCCACGACGCCTCCGGGGAGGACCACGGCGCCCGTTGGCGTCGCCGTCGTCCGGGCTGGACAAGCCGGCCGGGGCTTTCGCCCGGTTCCACGAGTGGGCGGAACCCATGCGCGCCGAGACCCCGGCCACGGATCGGGCGGCCGGGGACCGACCCCACCCGGATCCGGCGGAGAGATAGCGGCGGAGAGGAGACCGAGCCGCCGGCCTCCGGATCCGACGCCGGGCGCCGAAGCCACCCGGACGACCCCACCCATCCGCTCGCCGCCCCTGCGGCCAAGCGGAGGGTACGGCACCCGCGAGCGCCGCCCGCCGTCGAGCCGGCCTCGCCGCCACCTCCCGGGGCCGCCGCCACGGAGCCCGAGGCCCCCGCCGGGGAAAGCACCGGAAGGCGCCACCCCCGGACCACGGCTACTCCGGAGAAGCGGCGTGGAGCGAAGGAGCCCGCCCAACGTCGTCGCCGGCGGCGGCGAGCCCGGCGCGGAGGTCCTCCACCTATCACCGCGCGGGGAGCCGAGGACCCGGATCCCCGCCGCCCCTTCACCGGCGCCGCGGGCTTAGCCCGGTAGCGCCTCTAGGGGCGACGAGGCGGGGGGAGGAGGGAGGGGGAAGGGGCGGCGGCGATCTAGGGTTACTCTCCCCCGGTCGCCTGGAGGGGGCGACGGGAGGAGAGCGTTGTTCTAAATGGACTCCACTCCCAGGTCCCCACGTTTGATTGTGGCTTGTGCAAGGACACCCTCCCCGTCTTCGACCTCTTCCACGGACTCCCCTGCGAGCACAGGTTCTGCGCGCCGTGCATGACCACGTACGTGGAGGGCAGGATCCGCGCAAGCGAGCTCCCCATCCCATCCCCCGACGCGGCGTGCGGCGGCGGCGCGCTCCACCCTGAGAAGTGCAAGAAGGCCATCGACTACGCGGTGTTCAACGACTGGGGCGTGGGGCTCGCTGAGAGGGCGCTCCCGCCCAACAGCCGCGCGTACTGTCCGAACCACCGATGCGACCTCCTCGTGGTGGAGATCAGCGGCTTGGAGCAGGCCATGGCGCCGTGCGCCCGTGCCCGGAGTGCGGACACACGCTCGTGAGGAAGCCAGGTGCATGACAAGTGTTTTTTGTTCTTGTCAACTGGCAATGCCATTTTCATGGTGGAATTTATAGTTTGGATTTGCACGAATTTTTCTCGTTTTGGTATACTACACACAGATTAAAGACGGTGCCGTGGCACCTAGTTTGACATATGAGATGATGTAACAAGCTGTTACTGTTGCTGATTTAGCAAACCTAGGTTACTACTCATGAATCTGAATCTGGGTTCAGGGAATTCCCACATGAGATCAGGGTCTTCAGTTTTCAGGCTCCTTAGAGCATCTCCAGCCGCGTCCCCCAAAGCGTCCCCCAAACCGCGCCGGTTGAGCGTTTGGTGGACGTGTTTTGTTCGTGCCGTCTTTGGGGGACGTCGCTCCCCCGCGTCCCCCAAACGCCTCCTCCAAATGAATATTGGTGCACGAAAATAAAGGTTTTCATTCAATTTTAATTATATATTACAAAGTTTGAATGAAAACGGCTAGATTTCATCTAAACATACACTACTGACCGCCCGGCGGTGCGTTCGACGGCCCCGCCCCATCGTCGCCTCCCCTACGCCGCAGCTCCTCCTGCGCGCGCCTCCTCTCCTTGCGTTCGGCGGTGGCCAGACGGTGCCGCTCCCGCCGCGCGTCCTCCTCCTCCGCCCTCCCTCGCCGGGCCGCCTGGAGGGAGAGCTCGACGGCGCGACGAATCTGCGCCTCTTCGCGGGCACGGGCGTCGTCCTAGAGCTTCTTCTCCGACTCGAAGGACTCGACGAGCGCGCGTTGCTGATCGGCCGTCTCGTCCGGGTGCGGCCCGTCGTCGTCGGACCACTCGAACTCGTCGTCGTCGTCCTCCACCTCGGTCTCCTCCGCCTCGGCCTCCTCCTCCTCCATTGGCGCCTCCTCCTCCACATCTGTTGGCGCCTCCATCATCACCGCCGCCAACACGGCGTTCTCCGCCGCCAACTGGTCCGCCCGCCTCCCCCATAACACCTTCAGCGCCGCCTCCCGCTGATGACGCTCCTCCGCCACCAGCTGCCGCTGGTGCTCGATCGACTCCCGCCGATCTCGCTACAGCGCATCCCGCTCAGCGAGCTGGCGCTGGCGCTCGTCAGCCCACCGCTGCTCCATCTCCGCCCGGTACCGGCACCGTCGCGCCTCCTGTCTCGTCGAGGCGTCAGACGCCGCAACGGTGGCGTCCTGCTCGCTCTGCGCACGCTGCGCCGCCGCGGCCTCGCCGGCGGCGGGGCCATGGGCGCGAACGCCGCCGGATCCGCCGCCTGCGCCGCCTCCCGCTGGCCGGCGGGCCTGCTGCTGCATTGCCTCCCGCCGCTGCCGACGGTGTGCACGCCATCGCTCTTCCCGGGCCGCTGCCGAGGGTTCGGTTTCGACCTGCGTTTCGGGACCGCAAGTGGAGGGGACGGCGGTGGAGGGAAGTGGCCGGCGCCGGGCGGTTCGCCATTGCTACTGGTGGTGGAGGAGACGGCGGTGGAGCGACGAGGGCTGTGTTTGTTGCCGGCGGGGTGTGGTGGCTACCGTTGAGCCGGGAGACCTTTTATAGACGCCGGCGTCGGGAAGAAAGCGCGGGAGGCGAGAAGAGGCGGGAAGATCGCGCGGGAACGGGCGGTGGCGTGCGAACGCCGGCGACGCGTGGAGACTGCGCATCACCGACGAGACGTCTCGCCTGCCCATCCGTCGCCATTAAGGCAAAGATGCCGCCATGTGTCACTGCGCGCGAATAACTTCCGTCGCGAGGTAGGCGACGGTTAGGTTAAAATTAACTGTGCCGCTGACGGGTCGGCCCCGCCACTCCCCACCTCGCTTTTCGTTGTGTCCGGCGTGCCCGGTGCGTCCCCTGTGGGACGGGGACGGGCTCGGGGCGCCGGACACCGTATGGGGGCGCGCCGGACAAAAATGGGCTTTGGGGGACGCGGCTGGAACGGTTTTTTTGTCCGGCGCGCCCCAAATCCCTTTGGGGGACGCTTTGACGCGGCTGGAGATGCTCTTAGACCTTAGTAAGACCGGGAAATCCAGAGTATATATTGATGCATTTTCTCATGGGTAGTGTTAAATGTCCATGCTGGTTCAATTTTATTTGAAAATCTTATGCACAAAATTTTCAGAGTTCTAAAAAAACCTCTGACTAAATTTGTCCAACATAATAGAGTAGGTGTTTTCCGTGGTTAGTGGATCTTCATCATAAATCTAAAACATTGGAAGACCACACCAACGAACATGAAAACCGACCGGGTTTCAAAAGATCCGCGAACACACGACTCCATGTGCCCACCGCCGACGCTAGACGCACCAACGGAGCGAGAATAAGGTGGGCAGGACCTTATTCTGACTTCAGGATGTAGTCGCCGCTTCACCGTCCTGAAAAGACATGGAAAACATGCTAAACAAATAACAACAATCCTCCTAACTGCAAGGGGCCATGGTCCGCCACACCTTCAAGATCTAAGGCCACCGCAAAATGGAGCGGACCGGTGATATCACCGACGAGGAGAAAAACAATTGATGAGCTTTACAATGTCCGCCACCAGCTGATCGCGTGTCTCCTGGCCACGTACCGGTTTCAGTTGCAACCCATGTTGCAACTCACGATTGACATGAAACACGGAGCAAATCTAACGGTCCGGAAGCATTTTTTTAGCTCATGGGTAGCTCATCTCTAACTGAAAAAATTCAGTTGCAACCTAACTTACAACTCAAGTACACAAATCACAATGCTAATTTGGTGGTGTGGGAAACTAGAAATTAAGGGAGAAGTAAGTTAGGTCTCATCTAGATGAGAACTAGCAAAACTGATAAAACAAATGTATTCACCGAATATCATACAAAAGCCACATAAAAGAGCATTGTTGGGATGAACTAGGGGGGAATAGTCGTACTCTTTCTCTACATATTGCAAGAAGAGCGGAATTATATGTTGTCATCAACCACAAGTCCACACACAATGTTCGAATCAGCATTGCAAAACTGAATCGTGGTATGTCGTGTCGTATCGGGCTCGCTCGCGGGCCCATGAGTAAGGCAGGTTTGGAATTGAACCCGGGCGCTCGCGGGCCCATGAGCAACGCAGGTTTGGAACAGACCGCGGGCCCAGCCACCGGGCCCCACGCGTGGCGCGTACGTACATGGGATGGGATGGGACGAGTCGAGTCTGTCAGCGAAACATGCGAGCCGGCCCGATTTGGTATTGAACCCGAGGTCGGACTCGAGCCAGCAGCCCAGCAGCCTTTCCTTTGCCTTGTTTTTTCCATATAAAAACTCACCGGGACCGACCGCGACCCGCAGCCCAGCTGCACCTCCAACCACAGCGGCAGCCGCCAATCAAATCCGCGCGTCGCGCGCTCCAGCTGTCCCAGATCCCCTTGCTCTGCCCTCTGCACCGACGCCGGACGCCGCCGCCATGTCGTCGTCGTCGCCGCTGCTGTCCGACGAGGGCGTGAGCCGGGTGCGCCGCAAGAAGGACTTCTCGCACATGGACCGCGTCGACGGCCGCCCGGTCAACATCCTCCAGGGCCTCGAGCTCCACACCGCCGTCTTCTCCCCGGAAGAGCAGCGCGCCATCGTCGCCGCCGTCCTCGACCTGCAGGACCGCGGCCGCCGCGGCCTACTCCGAGGTACCCACACAGTCCCACCTTCTTCTTACGACCAATTCTCCATCGAATCCAATACCCCTGCCCACTTCTCGCTCGCGCCGATCCTGATCTTGACTTTCTCCTTCTCCTTGGCGTGCAGAGCGGACCTACTCGGAGCCGCGCAAGTGGATGCGCGGCAAGGGCCGCGCCACCATCCAGTTCGGCTGCTGCTACAACTACGCCGTCGACCGGGACGGCAACCCGCCGGGCATCGTGCGGGAGTCCGCCGTCGACCCGCTCCCGCCGCTGCTCGCCGCCATGGTCCGCCGCCTCGTCCTCTGGCGCGTGCTCCCGCGCGCCTGCGTGCCCGACAGCTGCATCGTCAACATCTACGACGTCGACGACTGCATCCCGCCCCACGTCGACAGCCACGACTTCCTCCGCCCCTTCTGCACCGCCTCCTTCCTCGCCGACTGCGACATCCTCTTCGGGAGGAGCCTCAAGGTGCTCGGGCCCGGGGAGTTCGGCGGGGCAGGGTCCACCGCCATCAACCTCCCGGCCGGGTCCGTGCTCGTGCTCAACGGGAACGGCGCTGACGTTGCCAAGCACTGCGTGCCCGCCGTGCCTGCCAAGAGGATCTCCATCACCTTCAGGAAGATGGACGCCGCCAAGGTCCCGTTCGGGTTCACCCCTCACGCGATGCTGCAGAACCTTTCCGCCGCCGCGCCGCCTGCAGTACTCCGGCCAGGAATGACGAGCACCAGCACGCCTCCTCAACCGCCGCAGAACACAGGAGCAGCAGAAGGGCAGAGCCCAGGTGGCGTGCCTTTCAGTCTCTCCACAGATGAGTTCCCGTCTCTTGGCGCCTCGTCGCCTGCGGTCCGGCCAGCAATGACGAGCACGCCTCTATACCGGCCGCATAACACAGGAGCAGCAGATCAGGAGACTCAAAGCGCGGCCGCGAGAGCTGCGACACCTAAGCCGCAGCAAGCGGCGACCCCTCATAACAAGAATCGGGTTGCTCCTGTCACGGCCAGACAGAGCGCCGGCGGCGTGCCTTTCGGTCTCTCCACCGACGAGTTCCCGGCGCTTGGCGCCTTGCCGGCCAGTGGACGCCGGCCGGGAAGGAGATAGACAAAACATTTTTTTTTTTGAAAGATATAAGTCTAGAGATACAGAGAGTGTTGTTTCTTCTTCTTTTCTTTGTTTCAGCTCATGTACCTCTAACAAGATACAACATTCATGATTCATTCATTCGATGTACTACTACAATCTTTACTGTGCGCGGTGGCAATTTCAGCGAGATGTATCCTTTCCTATTCTCTCCAAACATGTAATCTTTTGCATCCGTTTTAAAAAAATGTAACCTTGTATACCAACGCGATGACCACCGTGTATCTCATGTAAACCTGAATAAGGTTTCATGGTGGTGCGGTGATTCTACCATGCATGGGTTCAAAGTGTGAGGTTCTGGCCCACGTGCAAACGATACCCAAAGCACCGTGGAGCCAGATTCCCTAGGAGCGAATCGGCTCATTTTCGTGGAGCTAGATCGAAGTGTGCGCATGGGGGAACAACATGAACGAGGAGTAGCGATGACGGGGACAAAATATATTCGCAATGGTTTGGCGCCATAGCGGTAGCACAAATCCCCTCCTCCGTGAGTGTAGGAGAGGTCAATATAGGTTCTTGGCGAATATCAGAAAAATTAGAGAGATAGAGATGAAAATGAAAATGGAGATAATCATATGTTGATCAAATTCTGGTTTGAGTTGATTTGCAAATAGTTTACAAGCACTTGCAGTCAATGTGGGTTTTTGGCGAAGATCACAGAAATTACGGAGATAGAGATGGGAATGGATATTAATCATATGTTGACCAAATTTTGGTTTGAGTTGATTTGCAAATATTTTCCAAGCACTTGTAAGAACCAATGGGTCGGAGAGGGTCATCATGATATTGGGCATAAACCTGCAAAGTTTAAAATTTTATTTTCGAATTAAGTTGATCACTATTTATCTTGTATGAAAATTTTTGGTGAAATTTGCTTTTTAGTCAACAAAGTTTTTGGTTCAATAATCTGGATCTACATGAGTAATCCAAAACTTTCACTCTCATTACCACTAAGACATGCCATGGTTACAAATGAAAGATGTTGTAGAATGATACTTTGGGACCTATTCGTCGGTCTTATGCGAGTTGGGAGCCCATTTATACTATTTTTTTTAATCTCTTAATAGCTCATTGTAACTAATCTGAACTAATTTTTAGTTGAGATGTACTTATGACTCAACTTAACTTTTTTCCATCATGTCTAAGAACATTGGAAAAACAATTGTGTTGGTAATATTAAATTTCAAGTTATATTTTTGTAGATATATTCTAACAATACAAAGATAACCCCCTCCCCCTTTGTCACAAAAATATATGATTCGCTTTTCATCATTCTTTTGTTTGGAACTTCTCACCAAATCTAGTTCCATCCTAATGTGAACAAATCATATAATATATCAATATCACATCCATATACATAAGAATATGTGTTACTGAGATGAATTATGGTGAGTTTACATCTTTTTATGCATAGTTTAGTATCTATAAATATATCGATAGAGAGTTCTTCTATGGATATGTTATGCTTGTTTATCCTACTATTAACTAGAAAAAAGTTCTACAACTTGTGAGGTGTCAACAAGTGGTATGTCCTCGAATCACCTTTTCTCACCCTCGCTAACTAGATGGAATTATTCGGTGCTCTATTTGTATTTGTTGGTGGCCAAACAATGGTGTTTACTTATATGTAACCCGCTAATTCTTAGTTGTTTATTTTTCCTATATACTTGGTCAAAGTGGGAGCGGGAAGTTTCCGACTTTTCCACCGAAAAACAGAAACATGATGGAGATATGAGAACTGAAACGGACTTTCGGAAAGAAGAAATGGAAATGAAATAGAACAACATTTTCCGGTAGAACATACGCGAAAACGGAATTTCCATTTCCGGCTCATATGGAATTTCACTTTTAGGGTTTGAGCGCATGCCCCAATTCAACATGTCCATTACATGACCTTGCAAGCCGAACTTCCCAAAATTGGCGAAAATGTATTCCATTTATGCCTTCGAGGAGTCTTCCATGATTTGACCTTCCCATATTAAATAGTAAATTGGGCACCGCGCTAGAATTACGCAACAACTTTGTTGGTTTGCTTGAATGCTTGAGGTATCTTTAATGATTCAAGTGTTCTCTTGGTTTCGGCCAATATTTGCATCGCTCAATGTCTACATCGTATTCGGTATGTATCGGTTTCCAATGATATCTGATTTCGTTTTTGTTTCCGAGATATCTGTACGTAGTTGGTTTGCTTCCACAATTTTTTTTTTTAATGTGGTGCTACTCAGTTTCATCTATTTTCGCTCCATTTTCATCCCTATCTGGGCAGGGGGTGAAAGAGCATGGAGCCTCCATGTGTGGTTTTTGGTAATTAATGATAATTCATATGGACTAATGTTTGCATTGAGTTATATTTGTAGGAGTTGTTCATAGGTAATGCTTGAACCATAAGTTGGCTTCAAGGTTGCAATAAGAAGAAATGAAGTGCAAGTTCAAGATAAGATAACTCGAAGAGATCATATGCTTGAAGCTTGCCATTCATATTGTGTTCATGGATATGTGAAGATGCACTAAAGAAGAATCTCTCCATAGTGAATTATGGGGGAGCAATCCGCAAGACTTCATCAAGCAAGAACAATCAAGAAAGGCATTCCATCTTGTTGCGGTCAATATCATCATAATCGAGCTAGTGGAATGCGCGAGGTTAAGGTTTTCTCTTGATAGGGTTTCTTTCTTACCGGTCTCATGGTTTAGTTGGGAGACCGGTTTATAGGCTAGGTGTCATACTATCAAGGGGCTCTCGAGTGAGTAACTCGATCGAATGAAGTGCGGTCAAACCTTTGCATCCTTGCATCATCTTTCTTGGTTGTTATTTGAATCGTATCCATGTGGTGTTTTAGAGCTTGTGGTTATTTCCATGACAAGCTCTAGTTCATCAAAAACTATTTCGCATAGATCAGTTGTTGCGTTTTCGAGTTTGGTGATTTTCTCGGTTTCTCGTAATGAGGTGGTACAACTCTAAAATGAATAGAAAATCATCCCCATTAATTTCCATATGAGAAGATAAAAGATCACTGGCCCGAATTCGTGAAGTTCAAGTTTTCAGATGAAGCTAATTAAGAGAAGGTCGGAAAAAATAAGGCAAATGCTTCGTTGAACAAATATCACCAAGTTACGGGTCCAGGTGGCTACAAGGCAAACATGCCTAAGTGGGAGAAAGCTGAGGCGGAACTAATCGGCAAAGCGATCGATATAGAGACGTACATCCAGTTGGACCGAACGGCACAAGGAGTAGTTTTACGGGGTTGGGGGAAAGTTGGACCTAGAAATGGAGAAGTGCATTTATACAAAAGAACATCTCAAAAATCATGTTGAAGAACATGTAGCTGCACATAAGGACATGGGAGAGGGGAGGTTCCATCCCGAAAGAGAGAACGACAAGCTGACACATGCCCTTGGGAATAAAGAACACGGCGGACGAACACGAGACACAACAGGCTCCGTTCCGTGGAAGTATGGCTTTCCCGAGGAAAGAAAGAGATTTCTTGAGAAAAGCCATGAGAGGAGAAAGGCAAGGGAAGCAGACTGCATATCGTCTTTAGAGGAATCTGTGAGCATCCTTAGAGCCCAAATTAACGAAGTACTTAGCTAGCAATCTCAGGGACAACATGAAGTTGGTTTCGCTGCATTTGGATTTTCCTATCTCAAGTTATTTGCGTTTCAGTTTTGCCTTTTGGTTTAAAAAGAAAAGGAAAAAGGTGGGCCGGTAGCGCCGCCACCGGTACCGCATGTGGTACTGGCCACCCTTGCGAACTCACAGAAAACTTCCAGTAGCTTGGGCGCCATTGCTGGTACCACGGTCGGTACTGGGGCCGGTGGTACCGGCCACACCCCACAGGTGGTACCAGCCACCACCACCGGTGGTACCGGTTCGGCCTGCTCCGGCCGCTCGAGGCGCCTGCCCGCTGATACGTCACAAACGTATCTATAATTTTTGATGCAGTCATATCGTTGATATGATGAACATGTTGATTGTTCGCCATCAAATCTACATCATCTCTCGTGATGATCGGACTTGTTGTAGTGGATTTGGTTCATGTAATCACTAAAGCAACGTGAGGGATGTTCTTTTGAGTGAGAGTTCACCTAGTTTGTTTTAAAGAATTAAAATTTTGAACTCAAATTTATCATGAATTTAGTCTAAATTCTTTGCAAATATGCTGTAGATTATGATGACCCCTACCATCAATTTCAATTCGTTCCTAGAGAAAGAAAAGCTGAAAAACAATGGAAGCAACTTTACGGATTGGTTCCGTAACATGAGGATTGTCCTCACTGCTAGACAACTGCTCCATGTGCTCGATGCACCGCTGGGTGATCCACCTGCAGAGACTTCTCCTGATGAGGTTAAAAATGTTTACCTCACTCAGAAGACTCAATACTCCACAGTTCAGTGTGCCATGCTCTATGGATTAGAGTCGGAGCTTCAAAAACGCTTCGAGAACCACGACCCTCATGCTATAATCAGTGAGCTCAAAATGATATTTAAAACTCATGCGCCGTGGAAAGCTATGGAGCCTCTGAACAGTTCTTTAACTGTAAAATGGAAGATGGATGCTGCATTAGCGAGCATGTGCTCAAAATGTCTGGGCATGCAAAGAAACTTCAAGATTTGGGAATTACGATTCCTAATTTTTTGGGGATTTATCGCGTCCTCCAATCACTGCCACCTACTTATAAGAACTTCGTGATGAACTACAATATGCAATGCATGAACAAGATGTTACCTGAACTCTTCTCAATGCAAAAAAACTACTGAAGTGGAGATCAAGAAAGAGCATCAAGTGTTGATGGTCAATAAGACCACTAGTTTCAATAATCATGATTCATTCATTCGATGTACTGTACTACAATCTTTACAGTGCGCGCGGTGGCAATTCCAGCGAGATGTATCCTTTCCTATTCTCTCCAAACCTGTAATCTTTTGCACCCGTTTTAAAAAAAATATTCGCTATATATGGTTTTGCGCCATAGCGGTAGCACAAATCCCCTCCTCCGTGAGTGTAGGAGAGATCAATATAGCTTCTTGGTGAAGATCACAGAAATTACAGAGATAGAGATGAAAATGGAAATGGAGATAATGATATGTTGATCAAATTCTGGTTTGATTTGATTTGGCAAAGATCGCAAAAATTAGGGAGATAGAGATGGAAATGGATATTAATCATATGTTGACCAAATTTTGATCAACGTTGATTTGCAAATATTTTCCAAGCACTTGTAAGAACAAATGGGTTAGAGATGGTCTTCATGATGTTGGGCATAAACCTGCAAAGTTTGAAATTTTATTTTGGAATTAAGTTGATCACTATTTAGCTTGTATGAATTTTTTTGGTGATATTTTCTTTTTAGTCAACAAGGTTTTTGGTTCAAGAATCTAGATCTACATGCATAGGAGAGCTTTGTAGATTTTTTTCCCAAATTTATTTGATGGTTTAAAGTGCATGAAATGATGTAATCACCATTTTCTAAGCATTAAGTGTATAGGAAAAATATTGTGGGAAATGTGGTGAAACCGTAGATAGATCATATGTCCATATTTACTGAATTATTGTTTTTTTAATATACCAATGATCAGGGTTTAAAAAAATAGAGATAAAAGCGGCCTTTTTGTGGAATGGAGGGAAAAGTCCATTTTATTTTGGCTGAATTCCTTTTTTGTCTTCGAATTATTTTTGAGATCTGACTTGTTCACTTAGCATAAGACATTCATCTAAGTGTAGATCATCAAGTCACACAAGCAATCACAAGGAAAATTACACATGAAACAAAACATTTACAAATGTTTTTGTTGGCTCTAAAACTTTCACTCTCATTAGCACTAAGATGTCATGGTTACAAATGAGGGATGTTGTCGAATGGTCCTTTGGGACCTATTCGTCGGTCTTATGCGAGTTGGGAGCCCATTTATACTATTTTTTTATCTCTTAATAGCTCAGTGTAACTAATCTGAACTAATTTTTAATTGAGATGTACTTATGACTCAACTTAACTTTTTTCCATTATGTCTAAGAACATTGGAAAAACAATTGTGTTGGTAATATTAAATTTCAAGTTATATTTATATAGATATATTCTACCAATAGAAAGATAACCCCCTCCCCATTTGTCACAAAAATATAGGATTCAATTTTCATCATTCTTTTGTTTGGAACTTCTCACCGAATCTAGTTTTGTCCTAATGTGAACAAATCATAGAATATATCAATATCACATCCATATACATAAGAATATGTGTTACTACGATGAATTATGGTGAGTTTACATCTTTTTATGCATATTTTAGTAGCTATAAATATATCGATAGAGAGTTCTTCAATGGATATGTTATGATTGTCTATCCTACTCTTGACTAGAAAACAGTTCTACAATTTGTGAGGTGTCAACAAGTGGTATGTCCTCGAATCACCTTTTCTCACCCTCGGTAGCTAGATGACATTATTTGGTGCTCTATTTGTTGGTGGCCAAATAATGGTGTTTACTTATATGTATATGGAAGCACATAACCCACTAATTCTTAGTTGTTTACTTTTCCATATACTTGGTCAAAATTTCACTTAGTTGAAGCACATGAAAGTGGGAGCGGGGAGTTTCCGACTTTTCCACAGAAAAAAGAAACATGATCGAGATATAAGAATAGAAACGGACTTTCAAAAAGCGGAAATGGAAATGAAAACGAAACAACATTTTCCGAGAGAACATACGCGGAAATGGAATTTCCATTTTCGGCTCATATGGAATTTTAGTTTTAGGGTTTGAGCGCATGCCCCAATCCAACATGCTCATTACATGACCTTGCAAACCGAACTTCCAAAGCGTATATTACCAAAATTGGCGAAAATTTAATCCATTTATGCCTTCGAGGAGTCTTCCATGGTTTGACCTTCCCATATTAAATAGTACATTGGGCACCACGCTAGAATTATGGAATAACTTTGTTGGTTTGCTGTAATGCTTGAGTTATCTTTAATGATTCAAGTGTTCCCTTGGTTTTGGCCAATATTTGCATCGCTCTATATCTACACCGTATTCGGCCTGTATCGGTTTCCAACGATATATCTGATTTCGTTTTTTTGTTTCCGTGGATTTTTTTTTGAAAAATGTGGCGCTACTTAGTTTTGTCCATTTTCGCTCCATTTTCATCCCTATCGGGGGGGGGGAGCATGGAGCCCCCATATGTGGTTTTCGTAGTTGATGACTATCCATGTGGACTAATGTTTGCATTGAGTTATATTTGTAGGAGTTGTCTATAGGCAATGCTTGAACCATAAGTTGGCTTCAAGCTTGAACCATAGGAAGAAATGAAGTGCAAGTTTAATATAAGACAACTTGAAGAGATCATATGCTTGAAGCTTGCCATTCTTATTGTGTTCATTGATATATGAAGATGCACCAAAGAAGAAGCCCTCCCATAGTGAATTATGGAGGAGCAATCCGCAAGACTTCATCAAGCAACCACAATCAAGAAAGGCGTTTCATCTTGTTGCGGTCAAGATCATCATCATAGAGATCAAGTGAAATGTGCAAGGTTAAGGTTTTCTCTTGATAGGATTTCTTTCTTACCGGTCTCATGGTTTAGTTGGGAGACCGGTAGGTGCCATACTATCAAGGGGCTCTCGAGTGAGTAACTCGATCGAATCAAGTGCGGTCAAACCTTTGCATCCTTGCATAATCTTTTTTGGTTGTTATTTGGATCTTATCTATGTGGTGTTTTAGAGCTTGTGGTTATTTCCTTGACAAGCTCTAGTTCATCGAAAACGGATTTCGCATAGATCAGTTGTTGCGTTTTCGATTTGGTGATTTTCTCGATTTCTCGTATTGAGGTGTTGCAACTCTAAAATGAATAGAAAATCATCCCCCACTAGTTTCCATATGCGAAGATAAAAGATCATTGACCTGAATTTGTGAAGTTCAAGCATTCAGATGAAGCTAAGAGAAGGCCGGAAACAAATAAGGCACATAAGGACGCACCGCCACCGGTACTGCATGTGGTACCGGCCACCTTGGCGAACTCACAGAAACCTTCCAGTAGCTTGCACGCCATTGCCAGTACCACGGCCGGTACCGGGCCCGGTGGTACCAGCCACCACCACCGGTGGTACCGGTCCGGCCTGCTCCGGCCGCTCGAGGCTTGATAACCCACAAGTATAGGGGATCACAACAGTCTTCGAGGGAAGTAAAACCCAAATTTATTGATTCGACACAAGGGGAGGTAAAGAATACTTATAAGCCTTAACAACTGAGTTGTCAATTCAGCTGCACCTGGAAAAGCACTAGTAACAGGGGTGATGTGAAAGTAGCAGTAATATGAGAGCAGTAGTAACAGTAACACAGCAGCAGTAATAGTAAGACAGAGGCAATGGCACCAAAAAATAGTTGATACTACTTCCAATGACATGTAGAACGAGTATATGATGATGAGAGATGGACCGGGGTTCCCAACTATCTACACTAGTGGTAACTCTCCAATAACAAATGTTGGGTGAACAAATTACAGTTGGGCAATTGATAGAATTGAAATAGCATTAAGACAGAATATCAAGATTACTAATCATGTAGGCATGTTTTCCATATATAGTCATACGTGCTCGCAATGAGAAACTTGCATAACATCTTTTGTCCTACCAGCCGGTGGCAGCCGGGCCTCTAGGGAATATACTTGAAATTAAGGTACTCCTTTTAATAGAGCACCGGAGCAAAGCATTAACACTCCGTGAAAACATGTGATCCTCATATCTAAGTCTTCCCCTCCAGTTATCCCAGTTGCTGTCACTCTAGGGCCTCGGGTTCCGGACGTAGATATGTGCAAACAACTTGTAGATACAATCTAAGCAATAAGTATAGAGCTTAAATCTAAGATCATGCCACTCGGGCCCTAGTGACAAGCATTAAACACAGCAAGATTGCAACAACAATAACTTCATAAACTTTATAGTAACAATCCATCGGATCCCAACAAACACAACACCGATTACATCAGATGAATCTCAATCATGTAAGGCATCTCATGAGATTATTATATTGAAGTACATGGGGGAGAGAGTACCAACTAGCTACAGCTAGAACCCGTAGTCCATGGGGGATCTACTCACGGAGCATGATGGAGGCGGTGGCGTCGATGGAGATGGCTTCCGGGGGCACTTCCCCGCCCCGGCGGCGTGCCGGAACAGAGATTATGTCCCCCGAATTGGAGTTTCGCGATGGCGGCGGCGCCCCTAGAGTCTTTCTGGAGTTTCGTCAATTGGTCTCGAAGTTTTAGGTCACGAAGGCTTAAATAGGCGAAGAGGTGGAGTCGGAAGGGCCCTAGTGGACCACACCATAGGGGGCGCCCCCCCTTGGCCGCGCCGCCTTGTGGGGTGGGGCCCCCTGGCTCCTCTCTGGCCCCTCTTCGGTGCTCTGGAAGCTTCCGGGAAAAATAAGATATTGGGCGTTGATTTCGTCCGATTCCGAGAATATTTTCTTTGTAGGATTTCTGAAACCAAAAACAGCAGAAAACAGGAACTGACACTTCGGCATCTCGTCAATAGGTTAGTTCCGGAAAATGCATCAAAACGATATAAAGTGTGAATAAAACATGTAGGTATTGTCATAAAACTAGCATGGAACGTAAGAAATTATAGATACGTTTGAGACGTATCAAGACTCCTGCTCGCTTGCTGCTTATGGTGCTGGCGGTAGTACCAGCCGGTACTACCAGCCATGCACTGGTCGACGGCCGCCACCGCTCGCCCGCTCGCCCGCTCGCCGCTTGCCCCGCAGCTCGTTGAAACAGAAGAAAGTATTATCCATCGCTATGTATTGTAGAAACTGCAGCGTGGTGACTGCGGCGACTGCTCATTGGCTGATAATAGGGCTCTACAGTGGCTGTAAGGTGGAGCATTGATGTTGGGAAATTACCACCAAACAATATTATTGAAGATAAAGGTTTGTGTCAGAAAATTACCATCGAAATGTGATGAATACCACTAAAAAATACGATTGAAAAATTGCGAATGGATACCTACTGAATTATGAATTAAAAAATTACCACAGAGGCGTGACAAATACATAAAAAAATTACCGTTGAGAATTTGCCCCAGTGCGGTGATGTTGGGAAGTACTATTAAGGCCGAAGGTTTGCATCGAAAAATTGCACCTGAAATTTGACGAATGCCGTTGAAAAATTACCGTCAAAATTTTGTATAAGAATATTATTGTGGAACAATTATCATATGGTAACTCCTGTTGCATTTAAAGAATTACGTTCGGAAATTTAAAGAAAAAAATGAAGCTATTGGTCATCCTTAGCTGATCTAGCGAAGTACAATGCAACGTGTAGCTCGCTGATTGGTTAAAAATAGGGCTGTATAGAGGCCATCCGGTGCAGCACTCAAAGTCTCTGATTTCCTCTGTCTTAAATATATAGTATAGATATATAATATAGCAAGAGGAGGATCAGAAACTCAATTCGGCTCCCGGGTGCGTATGATCCCTCTACCATAAAAACATATTTCCAAGTGTTAAAAAAATTTGACAAAAAAATTTACATGTACATCTTCATAATATATGTGTATTCGTCAAGTTTCACGAAAAAATAATATTTTTTATAGTCTGAGCGAAAAAGAGAAATTTACTTGTGATAAGTCTTTATTTCAGCACCGAATTTTGTCTTTTTTACACACGCCACATGATATGTCGATTTTTCATGAAACGAATTTGTGACCGCGTAGCACATGAAGATGTACGTGCGAAATTTTTGTTTCATTTTTTTGACATTTTAAAATGTGTCTAACATGTATTTCAAAATAAAGGGAGCATACGCTCCCATGTGCCAAAACATCACTCCCGAGGAGGATTGATTTCTTTTTGACAAAGGGAATATATTAGTATCAAGAGATAGCAATTATATACAGCCTCGCAAACAGAGCTTGGCTCTGGTGGTTTAGGTCCCTTGTGGTGGAACCAGCCCACCCAGGTTCAAGTCCTAGACTTGACATGGGTGTTTGCATTTACCTGGATTTATTTCAGGATTTTAATCGGCGCTATGCTTTCAGTGGTAGGTGACGTGCCCGTCAACAGCGAGGCGCCAGTGGTGACTTCGTCAACCTCAAGATATGTCGGCTCAGTCCCTCGGAGGTGCTCATAGGGGTAGGGTGTGCGTGCGTGCGTTCATAGGGTTGTTTGTACGTGCGTGTTTGTGAGCGTCTGCGTTGTACTGTGTTCTCAAAAAAAAAATTATATACAGCCTCTAAGAAAACGCAATACCCTAATGACAGTAGTGATGCACACAATAATAAAAAAGAAACTAAGAAAATAAAATAAAAACTCGCTACGGTATTTCAGCCCTAGCAGCAACAATACACCTGCCACGAAGATAGCATTTGGGCTCTAGGCTCTCTAAAAGTGATGCCTCCAAGATGGAAACAAAGCAGTCGTCACCCGATCAAAGGTCTTATGTTTTTAACACGAAGATAGTCCCCGGATTCAAAACAATGCCTTCAAAATGTAGATACCGGATCTGCCTAATAGGTACACTTTCTCTACTCTTTTGTTTTGGCATTGGCTGCCACGTTTCTTTTTTTATATCAACATAAAATGCAGGTGCCTATATGTCTGTAAAGAAGAATAAAAAAGTGCATTTCCATGAGATGTGCAAATGTTCATTGGCAGCATATGTTGAAACTAACCTTGTCCGTAGGCTTCTCCACGAGAAACACGAATCATAGAGAAGATCTGATTTTTAATTTTTTTTGAGAAAAGAAGATCTGATCTGGAATGGGGCCAAGTAGCCAGCTACCATGAGGGGTGGCAGACTGGCAGTTGGCACCGACGTGGCAACGTGCTCCGCATTTGGAAATAAAATCCGATCAGACCAGGGTGGTAGTTATCTTAAGACAAAGAAACGCTCAGACAGGACCCACCCCGAGTCACTGCCAGGCGGGCCCCACCTCCCCCGAACACGATCAAGCTAGAGACGAGGACACCCCACGACCTCTCCCCAATTTCAACGGGGGAACATCAAACCGGAGGTCGCACCATCTTCTTCCTCCTCCGATCTTCATCTCTCTCTCTCTCGTCCCATCTTCGCCGCCGCCATGAATGGCAACAGCAGCAGCAAGCCGCCGGCATGGGCGGCGGGGAGCGGGAGCGGGGGCTACGAGAGCGGCAGCGACCACGAGGGCGCCGGCGCCGGCCCCGGGGGCGTGCGGAAGCCGCTGCTGGTCCAGAACACGGGCAGCTGGTACCGGATGGGGTCGCGCCAGTCCAGCCTCACGGCGGGCACCTCCTCCATGGCCATCATGAAGGAGTCGCACGTCTCCGCCTTCCTCTGCACGCTCATCGTCGCGCTCGGCCCCATCCAGTTCGGCTTCACGGGGGGCTTCTCCTCGCCCACCCAGGACGCCATCATCAAGGACCTCGGCCTATCTATCTCCGAGTTCTCCGTATTCGGGTCGCTGTCCAACGTCGGCGCCATGGTCGGGGCCATCGCCAGCGGGCAGATGGCCGAGTACATTGGCCGGAAAGGGGTCAGACTTTTTATTTTTTGCTTTGCTATTATCGTCTCTGCAGTTACTGTCCGCTGCAGTGTTTCGTTGCTGGTGGCCTGCCAGTTAAGAAGGGTCGGCGTCGATGCTCTGTTGATTGACAATTTGATAGTTCCATGTAACCATTGAAACTGCAAATATCCTGGGGGGAATTCGAATTAGATAAGGTGCGGTCGGATAAAATGGGCAACATTTTGCAGATCAAATGCTGCCGTTGTCTTTCGATAAAGTGAAATTGTGGGCTCCAGAATCAGTACAGCCTTATGTCGTGGGGCTTGACCCTCTGGGGCTCACGAGTTCAGCACTAGTAAATGCCATTGGTATGGTAATCAAGGAATTAGAACGAACGAAAATCTCTAAGTTAAGCATTATTGGCGTGTCGAACTTCTGCCTTTTTAGAAATGGGGAGCATAGCCCTGGCCTCTGCATCAGTTGGTGTGTCAAACTTCTGTATTCTGGGCATATTCAATATTTTCGCAATGTTTCTGTAGCTAACTGAACTACTAACGATCTTCTGTCTAGCTCTGACAAGTTCTCATTGGTTTTCCAGTCATTGATGATCGCGGCGATTCCTAACATCATCGGTTGGCTTGCCATCTCCTTCGCAAAAGTATGATGAAAGCACTTTATTTTTTGGGTAAAGCTTAGCTTCACCATTTCCCGCTTCGGTCCGTGAACCGTGATTGACACTGATCGGCGTCTGTTTTACAGGACACATCTTTCCTGTACATGGGGCGATTGCTTGAAGGGTTTGGTGTTGGTGTCATATCCTACGTGGTTCGTATAATAACACTTTCTGCCTGCTTACTTTTCTGCAAAGAAGAATTATGCTTCGATATGTCGAGTACTTATCTGGCACTGTTAGAATGTTGGGGACAAAGTGGATCATCCCCAATATGATGTTTATTTGTTGTCAAAACAATTCTAAACTAGTCAGAAGACTTAGTCTTGATCCTGCTGGTTATGTCATGATAACAGGTCCCAGTATACATAGCAGAGATTTCTCCTCAGAACATGAGAGGTGCTCTAGGCTCCGTGAACCAGGTGCGCTTATCCTCACAAGCATCTTGTCTTTCTGTCAGGCCAACACTTAGCTTATATTTGTTGGACTCATTATATAACTGTTCACCCTGCAGCTGTCTGTAACAATTGGCATCATGTTGGCCTACTTGCTCGGCATGTTTGTTCCTTGGAGGATGCTTGCAGTGATAGGTAACATGACATAATGCTCACGCTTTACTAAACATTGTTGGTATGACTGTCACTTTTCTCTTCCACTTCACCTCTGGTATTCGAGTTACCAGGATTAGTAATAGTGAATGCTATATTGACTAATATGACTAGAATCCTGACATATCCTACACAAATATTTCATTTTAACACCTAGCAAAGCTAGAACAGGGTTTCCCTTATAAACCGAGCCAATCTTCTTCTGATCAATGAAATGCAGAGATGTCTGCCATTTTATCAAAACATATATTTAATTTCAGGTTTCAAAGGAAAACTCACCATGTCATAAACAGCGCTAACTTCGGTGGTACTTTGTGGGCTTAGACTGAGCGTGTTTGTGTCTAGTTTATAAATCTCTGAAGATCTCTGGTTCTAATCTCTGGGATGCCATTTTTTAGGAATATTGCCATGCACAGTGTTGATACCTGGCCTATTCTTCATTCCAGAATCTCCAAGATGGCTGGTTTGTATACGCAAATGTTCATATGTTGTGTTGCATCACTCTGAATTTTTATCAACCACTTTTTGCGAATCAATCTCAGGCAAAGATGAACAAGATGGATGATTTCGAAACCTCTCTACAAGTATTGCGGGGATTTGAGACGGATATCACCTCAGAAGTGAATGATATTAAGGCAAGAACCTGTATTTTCTTATGGACCGGCTAACTAGAAATCTACGCGAAGTACTTTCAGCATAGTCACTGATGTTTGCTTTAACATTTGGCACATTTTGCAGAGAGCGGTAACATCATCAAACAAAAGGGCTGCAATCCGCTTCCAAGAGCTAAACCAGAAGAAATTCCGCATGCCCCTGATAGTAACTTCCTTAACTTTCTTCTGGTTTATTTCGTACAAAAATTCATACTACAATTTTTAACCATCTTTGTGGTACAACCTGGCAGCTAGGAATTGGCCTGCTTGTACTACAACAGCTAAGTGGAATCAATGCTGTACTGTTTTATGCAAGCAGCATCTTTAAAGCTGCAGGCAAGTTGTGCAGTTTGTTAGTAAATTTCTTTTAGTGTAAATAGTATTGGTATAGTCAACTTTAGTTTGTATATTTAACACGAAAAATTCTTCAGGTCTTACAAACAGTGACTTGGCCACATTTGCACTTGGAGTTATTCAGGTGGGTAACTAGACAGATGTTTAATTGTCTCGTACTAGTTCACAATAGTTGCTGACAGCATTTATCTTTAGGTTCTTGCCACTGGAGTAACAACCTGGTTAGTAGACAGAGCTGGTCGACGGATCCTACTCATTGTAATTGCCTCCTCCTCCACCATGTGAAACCAGTTCGTTACTGTAGTTGTCTGTAAATATAATTTAGCTCTCACTTCAACTTCCAGATTTCTACTGCCGGGATGACTATAAGCCTTCTTGCCGTTGCTGTTGTATTTTTTGTCAAGGTATGTTCAGGGATCTTTAACATATGGTTCTGACATAAATAAAATAAAATAATCCACATACTACCCTCGCAAGCGATTGTTGCATGGCTTGGGAATTTTATTTTTATCGGTGATATTATAGCAGGGCTTATTCTATCTGTCCACTTAGTATTTTCTCATATCGTCTTGGTTTATTTGTTGCAGGACACTGTTTCACAAGATTCTCACCTGTACTTCGTATTAAGCATGGTCTCCTTGGTTGCCATTGTGGTATGTCCATCCATCAAATTAGATAGTTTGCTCTGAAAATATACGTCCTAAACACACAAGCTCTGCTTGGAATATTAATTTGATACTTCCTTCAGGCGTATGTGATCGCCTTCTCCTTCGGTATGGGAGCAATTCCATGGGTCATAATGTCTGAGGTATAGTACTTGAGTTGCCAAACACACTGTATAGCATCTTACTTTGCTCCTAAGATGGCTTTGGCATGTCACTGGAGCATTTAGTCACATAACCATAATTTTGGACTCTTTATGTTTGTAGATCCTCCCGGTTAGCATCAAGAGTCTCGCTGGAAGTTTCGCGACCCTGGCTAACTGGCTGACTTCCTTTGGGATAACGATGACGGCGAACCTTCTGCTCAGTTGGAGTGCTGGAGGTTCCCACCCTTGTGCTTAATATCACCATTCCTTAAGATAGGAGTAGCTTATTACTTGACCATGAAACTGACCCAAGCTATGTCTGTTTACAATCTCAACAGGTACCTTCGTGTCGTACATGCTTGTGACCGCGTTCACCCTCGTGTTCGTCATCCTCTGGGTGCCGGAGACCAAGGGAAGAACTCTCGAGGAGATCCAATGGTCCTTCCGCTGATCGAGCTCCACTATTCTTCAAACTGTGTATTTTTCTGTTGTACACAAGTCCAATGCATTTTTTTCTGTCCATAGAATGCTGTATATTCCTGTAACTTTGATTGATTTTTGTAAAGGGTTGCGCAGCAGATCGCGTCGATTTTGTTGTGTTCGTCTTGTTGTAGTATGATAAGCCGAGATGTTGAAAAAATAAGATGTACTGGAGTACTAGTGTTTTTCAGATCGGTAAACAGACTTACAGGACACTTATTGTTATGAAGAGCCTCGGCTGACGATCCTCTGTTGCGCTATTTTTTGTTTTTGTTTTAAAAAAGACCTCGCAGGCCCAGCCTATATTGAAAGCTCAAACCAAGTTCAGACAAACTCAAAAAAGAAAAAGAAAAAGAAAAACCACACTCACGAGGGGCAATAGAAGCAACAGATATCAACCTATGCCTGCTCGATCATCAGTCCCAGCACCTAGTTCCTGGAGCTTGCTATCGATCCCGGCCATCGTCTCATCAGTTGCCTCCACTCGCTTGGCAGCAACCAAATGCCTTCACTGCAACACCAGAGAGTAAGCTTCTCTGAAGCGGTCGAAGTGGGTTAAATAACAATTTGTTCTGAAACATTATTTCATTTCCAGTTAACTCTGTTACCAGATGAGCCGGTCTAACAGAAACAGGTCAACAAACTCCTCTTTTTTCCTTTTTTTGATCTTGGGTTTACGTCAACATAGAAACAACCACGGATCACACACCAAATGAATCTAGCTACGGGGCAGTTAAACGAAATACGATCAATATCTTCTAACGCTCCACAAGCCATGCAAAAAATTAACCCCGGCCACTGGCCAGATGAGAAGAAGTCTGTACCTGTCCTCTGAAGCAAAGCCATATGGAATTCTTCATCCTCTGTTGCGTTATTCCGGCGGCAAATTAACCATGGCACAGGCGGCCATCGCATCATATATCATCTAGATCAGTAGCTCCCAGCAGATCTGCTTTCACTCTCGTGTTCGCCATCCTTTCAGTGCCAGAGACAAAGGGAAGTGCAACCGTGTTTTTATTCACTCGAAACAGGAGGATCTGCTTTCACTCTCGTCAGTGCTTTCACTCGAAACTTTGGACTGCCGATAGATTGGCCATCTCGGATTCTCGGTGAAGCAATGGTGGCAATTAATTCACCAGATCCGGCAGGTGCAACAAAGAAAGGCGATCGCCACGTTGGTGGATTATGTCATGTGGAACCTCTGGAATGAGCCAAATCACCCAATTTTCATCCAATTTTCAGAGACTGTGAGTCGGAGCTTTTTGTTTTTACCCGGATGTAGCACCGGTCCAGCAAAATAGTCCAGACATACGGGGCCTAGTGCTTCAGCTCAAGCAGGCCCGTGACAAAATGGTGGCCCAGGCGAGCGACGTTTACTTCGCTCGGTCCAGGGCTTGGTCGAGCGAGCCCTTTTCTATCCTTCCTTCCTTCACATCTTACTATTTTATTCAAAACTTCCATGATTTCAAGTGTCAAAACTTCCGACTTAGAGTGGACGTGTCTCGATATGGTCACTACAGGTAAGTCGGTACTTGTCAGAAAGCAAACAATACCTTTTCATATCACTTTCTATTTCTCGTTCTCCGCCAGACTCTTCTTTGTGTCACTACAAATGTGTGTGTATTTGTGCTAAGATGTATTTTGGTCACAACCTAGTCAAACTTTCCGCATGACCTAAGTTTAGCTCCATCCTTGCTCGGTTTTCGGCTCTGCCATTTGAAGGTTTTTTCAGTGCTAAGATTTTCATGGAACTTGTCCAATTCGTGTCTTGCAGTTTGCGTCCAGATATGATTATATGAAGCGTGTACCCAAAATAACAGCTTGAGGATATTTCCAGTATCCGTATTTTGCGACGTTGCTTCTTCCATCTGACCAAGAATTTATTGATCTTGAACACAGGACGCGGTGACCTATTGGTCAAACATCCACCCTTATGAAACATGGTGATGCAAAAACCTGGGCGGCGAACGTACGAGGAAGAAGCGGGTGAACAACTGGACGAGGATCCCGTTCTAATTCCAATTTCAAAATTATCGACAAGGAGTAAACATGTAATCAACTGCTGTTTTGGTCACTGATGGAAGAACATTGTGCGTCTTGCATTTGCGAGCGGAGGGAGAACCTGAAATTATAGTTATACCGAACCTGGCCGTGAGATTTGTAGTAGTGCAATATCCAAAATGACCGTGACGCCTCAAAATACTACATAAAATCTATGTACTATCTCGCACCTGTACCCTTGGATCAATCCATAAGACCAATCCATAATGATCTGTGATTTACTGTAAAATCTCTCTTCTTAAGCAAATATTTACTCCTAAATTGGTGAAAATGCATAATGTTGAATCACCTTACAAGAAGGATTAAAGGAACCATACATACTCAAACGAAAATAGGACAAATACAAAAACTAATGGAGAATGTGTATAAATTCATGTCATGGATAGAGTTCGATAATTGGTTGGATTTTCATCGTTGTAGTAATTTGAAGTCGGTGAACCCGGCTTCAAAGAAGATCTTCCTCCACTCATGCTCCTCTCGCTCGATCCCGCCCATGCACATCATGAAGCCATCGAGCAAAACTTCGGTCTCTTTGGAGACAACTCCCTGCGACCCCGCTGTCCCAACCATCGTATCGATGATTATCACCTTTCCTCCGACGTCCCTTACCGGGATGGATTCCTTGAACCACCGTAGAATCTTGATATAATCTTGGTCATTCCAGTTATGCAAAATCTACTGAAACAAAGATCATGTAAGTACTTCGCTGAAATACCACATGGTATACGTGGTAAGCAACTCCAAGTTTGACAAAGAAAAACTAAATTTGGGTTTTAATTTTCTGTCTAGATGTTGTATATGCCTTGAGTAGAACAACGTCCGCTGGTGGGGTGTGGTCAAACATATCACCGGCGGCGAAGGTCACATTGTCATGGGCAGGAGCCCCAGCGACCACGTGAGGGAGGTCCAACCAAGGTTTTTTTTTTCTCGGTGATATTTTTTTACCGGAGGGCACCCGAATATCCGGTTACCGCGAAATCTCGGAAATCTCGAAAAAAATTCGTATGAGTTTATTTAACTGAAATTTAAATCAAAAAAGTCATGGCACTAATCAATGAAATGTCGCACGAGCCATGGTTAGTTACATGAGGAGACCACTCGCATAGCAAATACATTGTGCAGATGCGTTGGGTTCTAAAAACTAGCTCTCCTCCTTGGCCCGTGTCTTTTCCATTTCAGCTTGTCCAGAAACCTGTTCCATTTTTTCGTTCATTTATAGAGTGTGTGATACCCTTCATCCCTCCTTTTTTAATTTAGTTTGCGTTATAGGTTTAGTCAAATTCATACCTTTCAAAGTTGAGCAATAATATAAGAAAAAATATCAGTATTTATCAGTACGAAATACATTTAATATGGAAGCATACTTTATCTCGATTCTAATACAATATATTTTGTATCATAGATAATAATATTTTTTGTAAATATTAAATCAAAGTTTACAATGTTTAATTTTGACTAAATCTAAAACACGAAGTAATTGTGAAGAAAGGGAGTAACTCTAGGTCAAACTTCTTGTACGACACATATATTCACACTGGTTTACTTTTGCGCTAGGTCGCATCAATGATTTTCTGGTCCTTGGTCGGGTGCATTGTGCCTTGCTGCATAGCTGTTGCTAGGATTCCATCGTCGTTGCCAAAGGTGTGTCGAATCCACATGTTGTGGATTGTCAATGGCGCTGAGTAATGCAATTAGGGTGCTCAGCACCCTACCCTTGTTCAAAAAAAAAAAGACCGCTGAGTGTCCACATGATAACGGTCTATGGGTCGTTTGCCCTTTGCCTCTTGTTCACATGTGAAAGAGACGTTTTGGAAATTTACATAGTATTTAAATTTAACTTTGATAACTTGTTTTCTGTTGCAATATATGTATAATACCATCGGATTTCTAATGTTTGTAAACTATTTTACGAGGCAAACATTTTAATAGGTCTTTTTCAAGAAAATATAGTATATGGCAATACATTATTTAGATAAAATTCCGTATCCCGATGTTTTATTAATATAATTCCTAAATTGGCGAAAGATACACAGCGTAGAATCAGCCTAAAAGAGGAACAATACATACTCAAACGGAAATGCAACCGCTACTACAACTCATGGTGAATGGTACAAATTCAAATCATGGATAGAGTTCGATAAGTCGTCGAATTCCCATTGTTGTACCAATCTTGTAGTCGGTGAACCCAGATTCGACGAAAATCTTCCTCCATTCGTGCTCCTCTCGCTCAATCCCGTCCATGCACATCATGAAGCCATCGAGCAAAACCTCGGTCTCCGTGGAGACGATTCCCTGTGACTCCCCGGACCCAACAACCACCATATCGATGACTATCACCTTTCCTCCTTCGTCCCTCGTCGGGATGGCTTCCTTGCACCGCCGCAGTATCTTGACGCAATCTTGGTCATTCCAGTCATGCAAAATCCACTGGAAACAAGATCATGCAACAAAAAATCCGAAATATCACTTGCCGTGTGTGGTAAGCAACTCAAATTTGATTTAAAAAAAGAGAAATGGGTTTAAATTTGCTAGTCTAGTAGTTGTTTGTAACTTTGTTAATAAATGCTTGTGCGCGCCGATTTGATGCAGAGGCCGGGTGACCCCGTTTCGAAAAAAAAGTTGTTTGTAACTTTGTATACCTTGAGTAGAACAACGTCCGCTGGTGGGATGTAATCAAACATATCGCCGGCGACGAAGGTCACATTGTCATGGGCAGGAGCCCCAGCGACAACATGAGGGAGGTCCAACACGGTGCACTTCACGTGTGGGAAAGCGCTCGCGATGGCTGACGCGGCGGCGCCATGGCCACCACCGACGTCGACCAGTGATCCCTTCACGGCTCCGAAAATGGAGCCGCCGCACTCTTCCCTCAGGAGGTTGTCCATAGTAAACCGGCTGTCGGCGGCCATGGCGGCGTTGAAGATTTCGCTGCCTCGGCCTGTCACCGTGGTCTCCCAAATCGTGCTGCCGTGCGCCACCTCGTAGAGCGACATGGCCGCCGCCCGCTCGTTGGTGAACCCCTCGTGCATGCTAAAGAGCGCGGCCACGAAGGACCGGCTTACGAACGCCCCCACCACAGGGGATAGGTTCGGGCGTCCGCCTGCCCCGACGAGGAGGTGGGAGACACGGGTAAGCCTATAGACGACGCCGGCGGAGTCATCGACGACGGAGAAGACGCCGGAGGTGGTGAGCACGCGCATGAGCCTCCGGAGATTGGAGAGCTTCGTCGGGTGGATCCCGGTCTCGGCGGCGAGGTCGGACAGGGTGGCGGCGCCTCCGCGGCGGTGGATGGCGTCGGGGATGCGCAGGTCTGTGGCGGCTTTGAGGGCCAATGACTTGACGAAGGCGAAGCAGTGGTGGTAGAGCTCGACCTGAGCTTGGAGCAGCTCGTCGGTGCTCATGGCGAGCTCGTCTTCTTCGTTGAGTGACGCCATTGTGTTTATGTGTATGCGCTGTTCTATGCATCTAGCTAGCTACTCTATCATGTATATATGTGCAGAACTGCAGATACTTCAATCATGGAGTAGATGTGAGGCTGTAGCACCGGTCCAGCAAAATAGTCCAGACATGCGGGGCTCAGAGCTGTAACTCCAGCCGGCCAGTCACAGAAACCTGGCCCAGGCGAGCGACGTTTGCTCTGCTCGGTCCCTCCTTCACATCTTAACACTGAAAGTCGATCAGCGGTCCCCCAGTACGTTGTAGTCTCAGCGGATGGTTCATGATCAAGTGTCAAAATTTCCGATGTAGAGTGGAGATGTCTTGACATGTTCACTAGAGGTAAGTCGGTAATTATCAGAAAAACAATACTGTACTTTTTCATATCACTTTCTATTTCTAGTTCTCTTATAGACTTGTTTTTGTGTCACTACAAATGTTTGTATTTGTGCTATGATATATTTTGGTTACAACCTAGTCAAACTCTCACTACGGGAAAAAACGGCATTGCCGTGCAGCGAATCATTGCCGTGAGCCGCTGCACGGCACATCTTTGCCATGCGCAGCAAGTACCACGCACGGCAAAGACAAACCTCACGGCAAAGACTGAGAGCAGCGCACGGCAAAGAATCCCCGCACGGCAAAGACAGCAGTGGCGCACGGCAACGAACATGCGCACGGCAAAGTCCTACCAAAGCGCACGGCAAAGAAACGATGACGGCAAAGATCCTACACGCCGCACGGCAAAGAAAAGCTGCACGGCAAAGGCTCCGGACGTTGCCGTGGCCCACCCTTTGCCGTGCGGCCAGACATGTTGCACGGCAAAGGTGCCTTTGCCGTGCATTACTTTCTTTGTCGTGCGCCAGCATACATTTTATTTGTTTTTCTTTCTATTTTGTTTCATCTAATACTTATAATTATTATTTTAATTATTTTTACTCTCTGATGACTAATTATTAGTGTTACTTAAGACATTGTGCAATACAAAATTACTCTCCATGTGTTCATCCCCCACATGTATGAGGGTTTCGGAGCAATCCGCGCTTCGGAAAATCTGCTAAGTGCTATCGCCCAAATGTGAGGAAGGTCACACCGGGGAGCTACTTTTGCACCCTTACACCTTCCACCACACTTTCACACATATCATAGGTCCACATGCAAGATTTGGTGGGATTCCGGTGCTCCGGCGGTCCTTCTCCCCCTCCACCCCCAAAAATAGCGGTATGTGTGCCCCGGCGGGTCTACCCCCTAGATTTCTCCGCGCGAGGGTGCACCAATGTAATTTTTCATTCTTTTAGGTTTGCTTAGGATATATACACATTGAGAAACAAGATTGGGACCCTTTGGCACATATACCCGCAGGTAGAGCCATTATCACACGATCGGGGGTGTGCCTCATCTACTGGTTAGGGTTAGCTTTAGGGTTAGGGCTGGGGTTTAGGGGTAGGGCTAGGGTTTAGGGTCAAGGTAAGGATTTAGGGTTAGGGTTAGGGTTAGGGTTTATGATGCAGGGTTTTGCAACTCCGGTGTCAGCACGTGTAGTTAATGGTTTAGGGTCTAGGGATTTAGGGCTCGAAGCCTCCCCAGTTTAGGGTTTAGGGTTTAGGGGAGCTACTTTTGCACCATTACACCTGCCACCACACTTTCAAACATATCATAGGTACACATGCAAGATTTGGTGGGCTTCCGGTGCTCCGGCGGTCGTTCTCCCCTCCTCCCCCCAAAAACAGCGGTATGTGTGCCCCGGCGGGTCTACCCCCTAGATTTCTCCCCGCGAGGGTGCACTAATATACTTTTTCATTCTTTTAGGTTTGTTTAGGACATATACACATTGAGAACCAAGATTGGGACCCTTTGTCACATATACCCGCAGCTAGAGCCATTATCACACGATCGAGGGTGTGCCTGATCTACTGGTTAGGGTTAGCTTTAGGGTTATGGCTAGGGTTTAGGGGTAGGGCTAGGGTTTAGGGTCAAGGTAAGGATTTAGGGTTAGGTATATGTTTAGGTTTTAGGGTTAGGGTTAGGGTTTATGATGCAGGGTTTTGCAGCTCCGGTGTCAGCACGTGTAGTTAATGGTTTAGGGTCTAGGGGTTTAGGGCTCGAAGCCTCCCCAGTTTAGGGTTTAGGGTTTAGGGGAGCTACTTTTGCACCATTACACCTGCCACCACACTTTCACACATATCATAGGTACACATGCAAGATTTGGTGGGCTTCCGGTGCTCCGGCGGTCGTTCTCCCCCTCCTCCCCCCCAAAACAGCGGTATGTGTGCCCCGGCGGGTCTACCCCCCTATATTTCTCCCCGCGAGGGTGTACCAATATACTTTTTCATTCTTTTAGGTTTGTTTAGGACATATACACATTGAGAACCAAGATTGAGACCATTTGTCACATATACCCGCAACTAGAGCCATTATCACACGATCGAGGATGTGCCTGATCTACTGGTTAGGGTTATCTTTAGGGTTATGGCTAGGGTTTAGGGGTAGGGATAGGGTTTAGGGTCAAGGTAAGGATTTAGGGTTAGGCACAGGTTTAGGTTTTAGGGTTTATGATGCAGGGTTTTGCAGCTCCGGTGTCAGCACGTGTAGTTAATGGTTTAGGGTCTAGGGGTTTAGGGCTTGAAGCCTCCCCAGTTTAGGGTTTAGGGTTTAGGGGAGCTACTTTTGCACCATTACACCTTCCACCACACTTTCACACATATCATACGTCCACATGCAAGATTTGGTGGGCTTCCGGTGCTCCAGCGGTCGTTCTCCCCCTCCTCCCCCCCCCCAAAACAGCGGTATGTGTGCCCCGGCGGGTCTACCCACTAGATTTCTCCGCGCGAGGGTGCACCAATGTACTTTTTCTCCGACGATGCTCCTGTAGTCGCTGGGCTCGGACAAGAGGTCTCGGTGGTTCATGTCATCGAGGCAAAGATGATGGCGCAGTCGTGGAGCTCGGGGTCGTCGGGTCTCATAGAGTTGAAGACTGAAGGACGCGCTCGGATCGGTCTTGTTGTGGGCTCAGAGGAAGATCGAGCGGTGCTAGAGATGACTGAACTGTCGCGGATGTGACCTCCAGGAGGTCTTGGTGGAGCAGACGCGGCAGAGAAGCTTCCTCCGGAAAAATATTTCTCGCCGGAGACATGGCGGACTGGCGGCAGCCGAGCTAGCGTGACCAAATCCCTTCCCTATCTTCCGTGTGGAAAATAGTGGCATCGCTGCGCTTGGGGAACATAGTGCGGGTGGGTTTGATAGCGCCTAGCTGCTTTTCAGGGCGCATGGCGGCGGAGTGGTTTCAGCGCGCAGAGGGGTGGTGCAAGGCTAAAAAAGGCAGACATGGTATCATGGCATCATGGCGACAGTGGCTTTCCCATGAAGGAGGTGGTCATGGGGAAAAATTAGCTTATGACCTCCATCAGGCTCTGCGAAAATTAGCCGGAAAGGAGTTCTTCTGTTAGCACCATTATGATCACATGTTCTTAGTTGGGTTGTTTGGATTTTGTCACTGAGTCCTTTTTAACATTGAAAATCATGTTTCATGGTAATTTGATGAGGTGAAGTTGTCGTACCGACTCGGCCAACTTTGTATCCACAAAGTCAACCTGTAGTAGCACCAGCTTATATTTTGTATCAGGGAGACAAGCTAGACGAGCGAGAATTTCTTGATGTAGCACTTATTATAATGTGGAGACGGAGAAATATAATCTCTGCATGATGAATTTTACGTAAGAGTAGTATCCCAATTTATAAATACACGATGATCTAAGAAAATAGTACCATACAAAACTATACAAGCATACAGGTGATGGCATTGGTGGCAATATATGTAGATGCTCTGGTTGAGTATAAAAAATAAAGGAGCGTTGCTATTTCCAGGTTAGTGATGTTTAAGATGTTCTTGGAATATATCATTTTTTTTTTGTTTTCATCGTCAATGTAGAAAGGAGATAATCATGCAATCTCAAGAAGTCTCATTTTGGAATCTATAATCACTTTATTGCTCTGGTAGAGTAGTAAGAAGTGTTATCATGATTTTCTTGAGGACATTCATAAGTGCCAGATTGCATCAATCGGAGCAAGGTAAGCATGTTTTGAAAAATTATGATAATTGGAGAGATTTTAGGATATTATTAGAAGAATGATCAAGAAGAATCTCCAAATTAATGTTTGCACATATTTTTCCATTGTTTTGCAAGACCTAACCGAGTAGCGCCACTCGATTAATTCTAGCCATGACCCGAACAAGAGGAAGATAGAGTGCGTTCACCATCATTACAAGTTGGTAGAGTCAGCTAGTCTACCTGGTCCAGGGCGTAGATTGTAGGGGTGGAAGTGTGCTGGACGAGGGAGAGGAAGGCGGCGCCGGCGGCTGGCCGCCGTCGCAAGGTTGGAGGAAGGCGGCGCAAGGGGAAGAAGCGGCGGCTAGGGCAGGGAAGACCGACTCCTCAAGGAGTCGGCAGTAACGATCTATAAGATCAGTTTATTGCCTGATTTCTCACGTACGTTTTACAGCAGTATAAATAAGCTAATGAAAAAGATAAATGGGCTAAGCCCCTAATTTAGGCCCACTAATGGGCTTCCTCCTGCTATAGGCCAAACCGGTCATAACATCTCTCCCCGCCTTCTCAAACAGCTCGTCCTCGAGCTGGATAGCTGGAAACTGCTGGCGGAACTCATCCCGGAACGGCGTCGGCCTTGGAGACGGCCGCGTCAGCCAGCCCAGCTGTGACGACATCAGCCGCAATGTCGTCTACGGTCTCCAAGTAGAACAGGCGTGGACAAACGTGGCCCGGTACATAGAGCTCGCCGCAGTTGAAGCACAACCCTTTACGACGGCGCTCAAGTTGTTCGGCCGTGGTCAGCCGACGGAAAGGCCGCGTCGCGGCTGGATCGGAGTGCCCCGCATGAGTCACGGCCGTGAGCGCCTGGCCTGGTGGTGTCGATGGAGGGCGGGCGGCTGGCCGAACGTCGCTGGCCGGGAAGGCCTGCTGCATGGCCCGCGCGCGCTGCTCGAAGGCGCGAGCGTAGTACATGGCCGACTACAGGTCCTGGGGATCCCGCATCTCCACGTCGACGCGAATGTGGTCCGGCAGTCCGCCAATGAAGAGCTCGGCGCGCTGCTACCCCGTCACCTCGGGCGCATGGCATGCGAGGGCCTGGAAGCGGTCGGCGAAGTCCTGTACTGTGGTGGTGAAGGCCAAACGCCCGAGTTCCGCCAAGCGACTTCCGCGAATCGGGGGGCCGAAGCGTAGAAGGCAGAGCTCGCGGAAGCGGTCCCATGGGGGCATGCCGCCCTCGTCCTGCTCGAGGGAGTAATACCATGTCTGGGCGGCACCGCGGAGGTGGTACGAGGCGAGCCAAGTCCGGTCCGAGGCGAGGGTGCGCTGCCCTCGAAAGAACTGCTCGCATTGGTTGAGCCAGTTGAGGGGGTCCTCGACGCCATCGTACGTGGCGAAGTCGAGCTTGGCGTAGCGTGGGGGGGTTGGGCCAGCGGCGCCCTGGCCGGGGTACTCCGCGCGGCCAGCGGAAGGCTCCGCAAAGCGCGAGTATGCCGGCTCCGGAAAGGAGGGCCTCGGAGGGTCCCCGGCGGTCGTGTAGACAGGAGGAGGCGCCGATGTGCACGAGTAGACGGACGGGGGCTCCGTCGCGGTCACCCACGCCGGGAGCCGCGAGGGCGACGGTGGAAACTGCACTCGCTGGATGGGGACGCCCTGGGGCAGCGAGGCGGGCCCGGTGCTGGGGGCCGGCTGCCACGACGACCACAGCGGTGGGGGCGGCAAGGCCGGGGGCGGGGTGGGCACGCCCTGGACGGGCGGAAACGCCGGCGCGGCCGAGTAGGCGCTGAGGGCCGGCGGCAGCGGTGGCGTGGTCATCCCCTGAGTGCCGATCAGGTACAGGCGGATGCCTTGGACTGCGGTGGCGAGGTCGCGGATGGCCGTCGAGAGCTCTTGCTGCGAGAGGAGGGGAGCGGCGTCGGCGGCCTCCGCCATGGACGTCGCGTCGCCCGTGGAGGGCGGCGGCGAGCGCGGCGGCAAGTGCGCGGCAGCGGTGGAGGCCGGCGGCGTCTCGGAGGTGGCGGCGATGGTGGCGGCGGGTTGGCCCGAAGACATGATCGTAACCGAGGAAGCTGATACCAAATTGGTAGAGTCAGCTAGTCTACCTGGTCTAGGGTGTAGATTGTAGGGGTGGAAGTGTGCTGGACGAGGGAGAGGAAGGCGGCGCCGGCGGCTGGCCGCCGTCGCAAGGTTGGAGGAAGGCGGCGCAAGGGGAAGAAGCGGCGGCTATGGCAGGAAAGACCGACTCCTCAAGGAGTCGGCAGTAACGATCTATAAGATCAGTTTATTGTCTGATTTCTCATGTACGTTTTACATCAGTATAAATAAGCTAATGAAAAGGATAAATGGGCTAAGCCCCTAATTTAGGCACACTAATGGGCTTCCTCCTGCTATAGGCCAAACCGGTCATAACACAAGTCTGCGATAATACAAGTCAAGTATCATTGAGCATTTATTTCTCCCGGTGCAACGCACGAGCACTTTTGCTAGTATGTTCTACCTCAAAACTATCAGTCCTATTTTCTCCCTTGAAACTCTGTGTACCTTCTAGCCAATTGCCATTATCATTAGATTCACACATATATAAAAGGAAGTGTAGATATATGCCTGCTTAACCAACACTTCATTTGGTTACTATTATGTTATCTCGATATCCTCAAAACACTAAGGTCCATAGCAAGCAAGCAAGGCAATTCCTCAAACATGGATGTAGGAGATGTATGTGTATTTATTTGTCGGTTGCATTGGTCAGCAAGAGAGATCTTTGTCTATGCAGAGTGATTGAATTGAGTTTATTTGCCGTTTTCCTTAACTGAGCTGATATATTTTATTTGCAGCTGGACTTTTAGCTTGATACGTTTTCTTTTTACCCAGCTAAATTAACATATGTGCTTAACCAGATGTATTCAGTTATCCTTGATTGATGTATTTCTTTGCAGCTGAATTAGCATATATATTGATTATGTTGTAGAGCTTTATCTTTGGTTACCAGCAATCGAGCATAGGAGCATGAATTCATTGTGTTGCAACACCAAAGGCATTAATCTTTATACTAGGTCCGCTCCTTCTCCAATTATGCAGCAAAGCTTTAGACAAGGTCAGTGCTCCATCTGAAATTATATTGTCATTTATAACCACAGTTTTGTAAAATAACATAATATGACACTGTTTTATTTTACAAGCAGTATGCATCTATTTTATTTTACTTGTTTCGTGGGTTCACTGATACCTCTTCATATAATCGAATTTAGCTCCTGGTTTTTGTGGTTCTGTATCTTTGGCTCTACTGTGAATTCCAGTAACATATATTGTAGTATTAGCTGTTATTTTTAATTAATGCTCATCTCTAGATACTTTTTTGGTAGATTGCAGACTTTCCAGTATGCTTTTAGATTCTCTTAATGGGCACCAATGTATGTTGGATGTTTCAGTTCAGTTTCAATGTCCAAATGGCATGCAGTTCAAGACCAGTATGCACCATGGACGATGGAAGACACCAGTCGAGCGAAATATTGATGGGGTTATTATCTAAGGTGGTTAAATTGACTTTTTAAATAAGCATTACCGAGACAGCTTAGCCCCATCAAGTGTTGTGCGAATCGAGACTGCATCCATGTCTATGTTGGGTGGTACCTGGTAGACAAAAGCAAACTCCACCAAGGAAAATATATTGATGTAATGATGTTGTTTCATTGTTTATTAAATGGGAGCCCATAGTATATTGGGTATTTTATACTCAAGGAGTTCTCCAGGTGCATATGCGTCTGCATTTCACAAGCATAGGTTTACGACATTTTTTACGAGTTGCGAAATAAAGTCTGATGTGCTTTTGGTCATGTGCTATTTATTACTTATTTTTCGATAAAGGGCGCTTTCATTACTTATAATAAGCATTACACCCGGCCTCTGCATAACAAGATGCACACAGCCGCACACACACAAAAGTATCAGCGTACACACGCACAAAAACAAAAGTCTTTGGAGTAACTAAAAGAAGACATGAACAGAGGCGAACGCCTAAGACACCGAAGGCTCAATCCGAAGATTACGCCGCCATCCATGTTGGGAAAAAATATTCTTCGCCACATCCTCCAATCGTGAAGATACCTCCATAAAGAGGTCTCGACTCTCTGTATGTTGTAGCATAGACCACGAACGGAGCAAAGCGGTGGATCGGTAGACAACCTGCAAACAAGAAGAGTTAATATCATGGAAAATCTTGTCATTTCTACATAGCCAAAGCCACCAAATAATGGCCATCGCCCCCACCCTAATAAAAGTTTTATACTTACGATCTACCCCATTTAACCAGCTGCCAAAAATATTAGCAACCCTCTGAGGTGGATGCAAGGTAGAACCTATTTGGGTTATTGACCATATAGATCTCGCAAATTGACACTAAAAAAAGGTGATTGATTGTCTCGTCGTGATGACAAAAAATACACTTTTTGCTACCTTGCCAATTACGCTTTACAAGATTATCCTTAGTAAGAATTACCCCCATACGAAGGTACCAAGCAAAAATCTTCGTTTTTAAAGGTATCTTCATAGACCATATTTTTGTATTCTTGTAAACTGGTGTATCGGATTGAATCAGCGCATTGTACATTGAACCCACCGAGAATTTTCCACTCTCGCTAAGATTCCATCTAACCACATCCGGACCTGGCGTCAACTGTACCCGTTCTAGTCGTTGAAGCAAAGCGTTCCAAGATGCTAGCCTGGGACCTAGTAAATCCCGTCTGAATGACATTTCAACAGGTGTTTGTTGCATCACCGTTGCAATGGTATCAGATTTGTGGCATACAATGCTATATAACGCTGGATACTGTTCTCGAAGGGTTGTAGGCCCTAGCCATCTGTCCTCCCAGAACCGTATCTGAGATCCATCCTTAATAGAGAAAGTTGTAAAAGGAGAAAAGAATTTCTTTGTCGCCATAAGACCAGCCCAAAAATGTGAGTCACCAGGTTTCCAAACCACTTGTGACAAAGCCTTCGAGCCTACATACTTTCTTTTTAGAATTATTTGCCATATACCTTCTTCTGAAAGAAGTTTAAATAACCATTTCCCAAGGAGGGCTCGGTTTTTGATTTCAAGATCATGAACACCAAGCCCTCCGTGGTCCTTTGGTCGACAAACTACATTCCATTTGGCCAACCGATATTTCTTTTTCTCACTATCTCTTTGCCAAAAAAATCTAGATCGGAAGTAATCTAACCGATGCAAGACACCTTTAGGTAATTGGAAGAAGAAAATCATATACAGCACCATATTACTTAGTACTGAATTAATGAGCACCAATCGACCCCCTAGAGATAGTAATTTTCCTTTCCAACTAGATAACCGCCTTTGAAGTCTTTCCTCAACAAGTTTTCATTCAGCTAATGTAAGTCTCCGATGATGAATCGGTATACCCAAATAGCTAATAGGAAACTGGCCAAGCCCGCAGCCGAATAGTTCAGCATATTGGGAGGCCTCATTCTGGGCTTCGCCGAAACAAAACAATTCACTTTTATGGAAATTAATCTTAAGACCTGAAAGTTTCTCAAAAGCTGATAGAATCAACTTAAGGTTCGTCGCTTTCACAAGGTCATGTTCCATAAAGAGAATTGTATCGTCAGCATATTGAAGTATGGAGAGACCACCATCAACGAGGTGTGGTATTACACCTTCAATAAGACCATCAACTTTTGCGCGCTCAATAATAATAGCAAGCATATCTGCCACTATGTTAAAAACATAGGTGAAAGCGGATCTCCTTGCCTCAATCCCTTTTTCATTTGAAAGTATTTGCCAACATCGTCATTGACTTTGATGGCAACACTTTCTCCGAAAATGAAATTATGAATTAGAGCACGCCACTCATCAGAAAAATCTTTCATTCTGAGTGTTTGTTGTAAGAAAAACCATTTGACTTTATCATAAGCCTTCTCGAAATCAGTTTATTACTGATTAGTTTATTAGTCTTCATAGTTCATATAATTATGACCGCAAGTAATAGGCTCCGTGCTCTGAGTATAACATTCCTTGGAACTGAAAAGAGCAAGTACAGAGTGCATGACTTCCATAAACTGCATTTCATTTATCAATTGTTTCTGAGAATATTTTTATTTTTCCGTGCCCTATACTATAATATAGAGAACTTTTCGAGTAGTTTTCTCACCTGGGAGGAGCAGGAGCTTTCCTTTGACATGAGCAAAAATTTCAGGAGATGTTTAAATGTGGACTTGACCTTTAACACAATGATATTATAGTAGTACACCCGAGCTCATATATTTACATCGAAGAGTGAATGGATGCAGTTTCGGCATGCTGTCCTATACAGGCAATGGCGCTTTCTCTCCAGCCTTCTTGTTCGTCAAGGGTGAGACCTCTACAACGTGAGTATCTCCAGGCGTCTGAAGAGAATGATTAAAGTCTTCTTTTGTGCCATCTGATGGAAGAAGCTTCTGGCAGCCATATAGTTAGGTGGGTTTCTTTTCTCTTAGGTGGATGTCTGTGTCGTTTATTACCGTCGATTTTGCAGTTGTTGCAGGGTACTGACTGTAAAAAGACTGCTTGATGCTACTTAGGCTTTATCTGGTTGTAAGTAAAATTTGGCAGTTGTTTGGATGGTTTTTCTTAGTTCTTTTCTGGTAATGTTATGTGTTCAATCCCATTTGGGACTCGAACAGTTCGAAAATAAATAAATAAAGCATGCTGACTAGCAGCACATAAGGCATGGAACCACTTTCCCCTGCACGAAACCAAACTTCTCAATCTATTTCATTGCATTTTAATATGTTCCAGATATCCGAGACATGACGACGAATCACAAAGCATAAAACTGTGTGAATTAGATGGCAGCAACATGCCCAGGACCTCCCACGCACGTGCAATGATGCACCAACTAACATCGCCCTACAAAACGCGCTGAGGCTTCAACCAGGCATCGCCCTACAAAACACGCTGAGCCTCACCAAGCCGGATCCACGGACAGAACACAGCGAACCAGCAATAAAACCAACAGAACACAGCGAACCAACAATAAAACCATGTACGAGCCGACAAAAGAATAATCACGCAACAAAAACTGAATGTTGGTATCGGAGGATGGCGCGGCAGAGCGCGCTGCGTCCATCTAGTAAACTTCAAACCCGAATGCTAATCAACATATTCTGGTGACTATGGTCCACCATATACTGTGCAAAATTTACTCTTTCAGGTATCATGGAATCCCTCAAACGAAGATGAGGAGGCTGGTTCTGCACTCTCTGCCAGTGTTAATGGTTTGTGTTGCTCCTGTATATCAGAAATTATAATGACCGAAGTATAGATCAAGAAGGCGTGGCAGATGATGGTGGACTGCAGAGTGCAAGCAGCTGCATATCAATCGGCACAACACACAGCAATGCAGTCAGGGGCACCGCTAAAAAGTGTTGTACACATGAAATTGAGAAAGTTGGAACAAATCATAAGAAGTTCCAAGAGGATCAAAGATTCACACTACGGTGTTAGCAGTTAAGGAAATTTACACATTAAACAACATGGAAAAATACGGCCTCAACCATCAAAAGAGGAATCAACTTCAAGTAAACGTGATAAATAGGGAATCACCGGTGGGATTCAGGAAAAAAACGTTCTGCTCCTCTCATGTCACACCTCCATGCGACCGAGAGAGTGAACCCTAGAACGCTGCCTCCTCAATCCTCCCTCCCCTCTCCCCCTCCTCGTCGCCCCAGAGGCGTTGTTAGTCTGCCGAAGGCCGCGGAGCCAGTGAAGAGGGCGGCGGGGAATTGGCCCTTGGTTGCGGCCTCTGGCTCCCTGTACGGCCACTTGGAGGAAGGTCACTGTGCTGGGCTCACCGGGGTTCAGGATGCTGCTCGGCGCCACCCTCCTCTTACGATGCGCCTCTCTCAAGGCCGACAACTCCAGTCGGCCCTTGGTGGCAGATCTAGGGAGATCTCTGTCCCTGGCCGGTGAAACTCTAGTCCCTCCGCCTGATCTGGTGATTTCGCCAGGTGGATGGTGGGGCGGGGGGGGGGGGGGGGTAGGACCGGGGAAACCCTTGGCCAGTGGTGGCCACGATGTCGTCGACCCCCTGGCGCCGGTTCCCTCCTTGTAGGATTCGTCGAGGTCCCCTTTTCCCTGATCCACCCCTGCCCTGGGTGAAAACCCTATCCCCTGTTTGGGCAGTGGCGGTGTCACAACGTCGTTACCCTTCTTGAAGGCACCATCCGAGCTGCAGGGATGGCTGGAGAGCCTATGTCTATTGGAGCTAGTTCTTGGTGATGCTTCATTTGCGGCGACAAGACATGTTTAGAGGTTGCTCGACGAGCTCTAGTCCGGTGGTAGTTGTTGCTCCTTGTCTAACGGACCATAACTAGAAAATTTAACCTTCCAACACAACCATTGACGTCGGAACAAGATCTCGTCGTCGAACAAAGGGTCAAAGATTACTTATTGTAGACGATACCTTCTCCATTGGCATGGAGGTCGAAAGGAAGATGGGTACCAAAAATCTTATTTAATATATTGAATACTCCACTCATGGATCATGTTCCCCACCTCCTAGGGCCGGTGAGGCCGACCGGAGGGGGGAACCGACTTATGGTGGAGGTTGTTTTCCCGATGGCCTAGAGAATGCGTCGGCTAGCTAGGTCTGCATAATCAGGAGGGAGGTAGTTTTAACTTCTTTTTTAAGTGTGCCACTTTAAACTTCTGATGAAAATGGTTTTCTCACTGAAAGTACATTAGGCGAATCATATACACTAACCAGGTCGGCGGTTACCTGTCGCTGCACACCCCTTCTTTCGTGTTATCGGCCGGCCCATAGTCCGTGACTTTTTTCGTCCAGCTTTTTGGTGGTTTTCTCTTTGGTTTTCTGGTTTATTTTGGTTTCTAGGTTCTGATTGGTTTTTTTTTCTTTTTTCGGAAATGTTCGAATTTTACATTTGCTCAAATTTAGAAATTTGTCCTGAAATCCGTTCAAAATTAAAAATTTAATCATATTTGAAATTCGTCCAGATTTTAAATTTGTTCAAATTATGGAAAATAACTTTTTCAAAAAGAGTTTTAATTCTGGAAATGTGTATATTTTGGAAATTGTTCAAAAGTTGAATTTATTCAGATTTTTAAGATGTTCAAATTTTGAAGAAAAAAAATCCAATTTTTTATTTGCGAAATAATATTCAAATTTCGAAAAATGAAAAAATTAACTTAAAAGAAATAACAAAAAAACAGAAAAAAGTAGAGAAAACGTACATGATCTGATGGGCCGTGGCTCATAAAACTGCTACCGTTTTTAGGGTGTGCTGCACACTGTTCCGGCCGACCAGGTCCCACCGTACATTGCGCCCAACGCTGTACCTTTGTATTGTACCCCCAATTTGGAGCCCATTAGATAACGTGAAGACAGCCCACCAAGTACTGGACAACCAGGGCTTGCCCTCTGGAGTACTCCGGTCAAAGGAGTCGACCAGTTCATTTTCTTATGAGGTGAGCCCATCCTGTGTTGTTTTGAGGGTCAGTCAAACGATTCTAATTGCCTTGCCAATCCTGCCCAAGCTCGTCGGTCAAATGCCTCGTAAGAATAGTTCACTTGCCTACGAATATACAGCTCGGTACCATGAAGGTCACAGGGCCACCTTGGCAGTAGCTCGGTATTATGCGGTTTTTGACCTGATACAGAGAACGTGATGCAGATTAGGATCTGAATCATCTGATTGATGCAGAAAGTTTGTCCCAGTGCGAGATGAGATGAGATGATTGTTCCACATGGATACAGGGTTAGTTGCAGTCTGATTGCAACTTTTTTCCTACACTTTCCAGATTCAGTTAAAAAGGAAGGAACCCGTGTATCTTGAATTCTTGATGCAATGATGAGCTAGCTCTTTTAGAAATTCGGATCAGCACCCAACGTGCACAATAAAAACAGAACACGGATGCCATTTTAAGGAGATTTCGTTTTGTATATCATACGAAGTACAGTAGATATATGGGATTTCTGTTTTGTGGACAGCCAGTTCATAGAGATGAATCATGTATTGGACACTAAATCCCCTCCGGTCTCCAGATGATGTTGCAAACACGGTCAAGAGTTTGGTTATCCGAAGCACCGGAGATATGTACTCTACTAAATCAAAGAGCGTGGTAATTGCAAAGGTCTGAGGAAAGTATGCCTAGGTTCTGTATCCATGTCAACACGAAAGAATCAGAATCAGCAAATTCATTGAAACATGATCAAACTGATGCCCATTGCGGTCGCAAGATCTTGTTTAAGATCACAACTGGTAGCATGACCTCTTATTCAAAAGCTAAAGTAAAGTACTGTACTAGTTCTGACCAACAAATAAGCACACGAAACAAGAGGCATTTCGCCCTCTAATGAAGTAGGAACGGATGAAGATGCCAGCATTGGCGTCTGATTTTCATATAGCAAGGACACGATTAAAAAAAAAAACCTCAGGAAAACAGTACAATGTATTTATATATGGTCAGTACCATAGAAAATGAAGCAGAAGAAAAATCGATGGAACATGACAAATGCATGCTCCATCGTTCAGTCGACAGAACCAAGATGGTATTTGTCATTAGCATGAATCCATTTTCCCTTGTAACAAAAATGAAAGATTGGCCCCTCCAATGGACCACTGTCTAGTGAATGATAAATCGGCAGCAATGGCTAAAAGAGACAAATGTACATACAACAACACAACAGGTTTGTTTATCCTTGACCTCATCAACAATCTCTGCTATTGTAAAACTTACCACAGGGGCAGGGCAGGGTGTGGACCCAGGCTCTCCCAAACAGGATGAACCACCAGATCCCTGAACCTGAAGTACTCATCAGGCCACCAAACAATCCAATGGGGAGGATGAGTACGGAGTGTTGCATACAGATCAGATCAGAGCAGGCTTGCAGCAAGCCTGGAGATTCCTGCAGTACACTAATTATGTCACTGGTAACCAACCATATATGGATTTGAATCGATCCATGCTGAAAATTCTGTATCTGGAGCTCCGGTAATGGAGATGGATGTGGATGCTATTGCTGCGGCTGCTGCCTGTGGGCGGGGAAGCCGTCGACGAGCTCCACCGGGTAGCGGTGGATGCAGTCGTCCCACGGGGTGTTGGGCGACGGCTTGACGTTGCGCAGGGCGTGCCAGACGGCGCTGTTGCACTTGAACCCGCTGCCGAAGGCGATCTGCCAGATGCGGTCGCCGCGGCGGACGCGGCCCTTGGCCTCCATGTATGCGAGCTCGTACCAGATGGAGCTGCTGGAGGTGTTGCCGAAGCGGTGCAGCGTCATCCGGGACGCCTCCACGTGCACCGGCTGCAGCTGCAGGTTCTTCTCCAGCTCGTCGATGACGGCGCGGCCACCGGCGTGGATGCAGAAGTGCTCGAACGCGAGCTTGAAGTCCGGGATGTAGGGCTTCACCTTGGCGTTGAAGAGCTTCTTGGACACGAGCGTGGCGAAGAAGAGCAGCTGCTCGCTGAAGGGGAGCACGAGCGGGCCGAGCGTGGTGATGTTGGTCTTGAGCGCGCCGCCGGCGATGGCCATGAGGTCCTTGGAGAGGGACACGCCCGTCTTGCCCTCGTCGTCCTGCTCCTGGTACACGCAGTTGAAGGCCTTGTCGTCGGCGCCCTTGTGCGTGCGCACCACGTGCTGGAGGCTGTACTTGGAGCGGCGGCGGTCGGCGCCGCGGTTGGAGAGCAGCACCGCCGAGCACCCGACGCGGAACAGGCAGTTGGGGATGAGCATCGACTTGCGGTTCCCGAAGTACCAGTTCTGCGTGATGTTCTCGGTGCTCACCACCACGGCGTAGGTGTTGCGGTGCACCTGCAGCATGTCGCGGGCGAGGTCGATGGCGATGACGCCGGCGCTGCAGCCCATCCCGCCGAGGTTGAAGCTGCGCACGTTGCCCCGGAGCTTGTACCTGTTGACGATCATGGCGGAGAGCGAGGGCGTCGGGTTGAAGAGGCTGCAGTTGACGACGAGGATGCCGACGTCCTTGGGCTTGACGCCGGTGGCGCGGAAGAGGTTGTCGAGGGCGCCGAACATGACGGACTCGGCCTCGGCGCGCGCGTTGGCCATGGTGGGCTCGGGCGGGATGGCGTGCATCCCTTCCGGGCAGTAGGTCTCCTCGCTGAGGCCGGAGCGCTCGAGGATCTTGCGCTGGAACTCGAGCGCGTCGTCGGAGAAGCCGCAGAGCGCCGAGTGGCGGAGGAACTCGTCGAAGCCGACCTTGAGGTGGTCGGGCGCCTTGTAGCAGGCGAAGTCGACGAGGTAGACGGGGCGCGGGCGGGTGAGCGCGTACACGGTGGCGCCGAAGACGAGGACGGCGGAGAGGAGCAGCACGGAGACGAGGTTGTACTGGAGGTGCAGCCAGAGCTGGCGCAGGTCGTCGGGGTCGGTGCGGCCGGCCTCGAGGATGATGACGGCCATGAGCGGGAGCAGCAGCAGCGTGATGAGGTGGGTGATGAGGTAGTGGTAGCCCAGCTTCACGTACTTGAGGTTCACGCTCTGGAGGAAGTCCGGCAGCCGCCGGTGGCTCGGCGTCGGCGTCGGCGCCGCGGCCGCCGACGGTGGGGCGATGCCTCCGTTCATCGCTCCTCGGATCGGGGGGCTAGATCTGGACCGGGAATCTGGACCTGGGGAGTCAAAGGTGGATGGCGCGCGAGGCGGCCGATGCGTGGACCTGCTGCTGGGAGAGGCGTTAGTGATGTTTGACGAGGCTCGTGGGAAGGTAGAGATGGATGGCGGCGGCCGGCCGGCGGTGGTGGTGGTGCGGGAATGGGTAGTGCCGGCCGGTAGCGGGAGCGAATCCGGCGGCGGCGGAGGAGGAGACGGAGGCCGTTGGTGGCGAGAGGGTCGGGGGAGGGGATAAATAATGGCCAGGTCGGGGGAGGAGACGCAGAGGCAGAGGAGGGTTTTTTGGCTCTGTTTTGGGGAGAGATTTTGCAGAGGCACCCCTCCAGAATATGGCAATGAGGCATCTCGATTACTGGCCTTCGCTGACTTTTTCATTTCGAAAATAATTTAGAGTAACTTAGGCCGACTGTCTAATTGTTAAAAGTGTTGCTAATCTACTGTGCAAAATTAGTAGCCACAAAATATGAAAAACTGGAGGGAACAAAAAAAATACTATTGAAAAATAGATGGGCCAAACGGGATTGTGATAATCCACTTGTTCACTTAATACACTTCTCAAGTGTATTGGATTGTATTGGAAGGGATTGGAAAGAATTATAGTTCAGATCCAATTTAATACCAATTCTCGCCAATTCCCTCCGTAATCCGTGAAACCGAACAAGGCCATAGTATGCTAGTCCCAGACAAGTACGCCCTCCATTCATAATTACCTCGCGTTTTGAGGTTAGTAAAATTTAAAATTTGTGAAGTCTGACCGAGAATAAGAAAAGATATCAACATTTATGAATCAAGTGCATATAATTTAAAAATAAATGCTTTATAATAATTCTGATATACAATAGAATTTATATAGTAGATATTGATTTTTTTTCCTCCACAATTTTGTCAAACTTTACAAAGTTAGACTTCAACTAAACTCAAAACACGGGGTAATTGCCAACGGAGGAAGTACAACCTAATCACTTATGGATTCACTGATTTTTCTTCACTATGCATAGTCAAATGGGTCGCAAAGCTGCTGTTCCAAAAACAATCATGATCACTTATGTTTTGTGTCACTAGGCATATAGCCAAACTGTAGGTATTTTGCTTGAATAGAAAACGCTTCCCCACTCCCTCGATACACACACACACACATAGTTTCTTCGCCTCTTCAGATACACAACAACGACACATCAATATATTGACTGATGTTAGAGTTGTGAGTGAAGATCAAGCGCACCCTAGTGTGGCTAACATTACGTCGGGAAGGGCACAATTTAGATCATAGACTAGGGTGAGAAGTAAAGCGACACACCAAATTTCGCCGATTTACTAGAAAGGGGCAACTATAGAATATATCGACTATTGCAAGAAGGAAATGCATTAGATGCTCAATCGGACAATGGATAGATGAAGACGAAGCAGAGGAGGAACACAGAGTTCATCAAAGTGCGGTAGGAAAGGATTGGAAGATTCGTGATCATAGACAAGCTAGGCAGAGTAACAAAAGCTTGAGGTATATTTCGTATAAATATCCAACATGGTTGGAGGCATATGACAAGGTTAAGATGAGAGCTACGAAAAGAGGGCGAGGAACCTTCTTGGTAGTGTGGTCCATGTTGGCCGGCATGTTATTATTCCCAACGGAAATCGGAAATTCAATTCGGCTTCGGGATGCATACGCTCTCCCCACCAATAAACATATTTCCAATTGTTAGCATCAAATTTTGTTTTTTTATATAGTCCAAACGATAAATCGATTATCCGCGGGAAGACCTTGTGCGCACGTAGAATGTGACGATGTACACATGAATTTTTCATTTATGATTCTTTAACATTTTTTTTTGCGGGTAAAATAGGAACTTTATTAAACATTTAAATATATGTAAATCACAGATGCATTTCAAAATAAAGAAAAAAAATTCGCCCAAAAGTGAAAACATCGCTTACCTATGGATGAACCCGTTTGTAAATAGTAACGAGCTTGACTCTAAATCCCGGCCTGTGAATGAAGAAACAAAGAAAACAAGGGTTGAGATTGAGAACGAACCAGTTTGTGAAATCCAAGTTCTCGGCAGGATTTGATTGCAAAAGTAGGGGCGGCAGAAGGGGGAAAAGAGAATCCGGAGGTAGAGTGCAAGGAAATCCCCACTGGCACCGGGTTCTGTGGACCCGCCTCTGCCCTGCGCAGCCTGGTCCCCCGGCGCTGGCGCTGGTGCGCACGAACCATCGCCGGCCCGGTACGGCACGTTGGGCACAAAGGAATGAAATGAATGAGCACAATCAACACCAAATCGGGAGTAGTAGCAGTAGTAGAATTAAAGCAGCTGATGGAGGCGTGGTGACGAGTGGTCGATCATGTGGACGTACGTGCCTACCATTCTCCACGACGGCGACGGACCAAGAGCGCCGAGAGAACTCGTGGCCTTCTCCTGGCTTTGTCACTCACGGTCGTCATTCACCCCGGCCGAGGTGGATTCGCCGGGGAACGCCAGCGCGGACGGCGATCGCTCTCGATGCTTCGCCGTCGAGTCCAGCTCGACCGGGTGAGAAGCCAAAGTCGGAAAATTCAGGCTCGCTCCGCAAGGCGATTCGGACCCGACCGGGTTGACGGCGACCGAGGCGAGCCACGCACGGCGCGCCTCCCGTGAGCTACCATCTTTCTTGGGCGAGCGATTCCCGACCGACAAGATCGAGCTGATCGGTCGACGACGAAGACGACGACAGCAGATTTGATTCCATGTCACTGTTTGGAGCGGACGTGATCTTGCTACTGCTGATCCGTGGGATGAACCGTCACGACTCACCAACTGAGCTGGCCAGATGACTTCGCCGGCTATTCGTTGAGAGTGTATAGCCATCATCGAGCTGAAAATGCAATTTGGAGTAAGTTAGATTTTGCCAAAACTAGTAGTACTCATTTTCCACCAGGTACGTTGCTCAGCTAGAAAATATATGTAACGCACGAAATCATATCGGAGGAACAAGACGAAGGACGAAGCGGCTCCACGCCTAAAAGAAGCGTCGCTAATCGTAAGCAGCTCAACAAGCTAACCATGAAGGTAGGAAGATTCATCTCCATGGCCGGAGGAAAGAGTTGGGAAATCTCCCGTGGCGGAGCTTCTCGAATATGTCGTTGATGCGCATGCCCTACGACATCTTTGAGGAGCTCGCCTCGGGAAAATTGCCCCACAAGCCTGTGAACGCTTCCATCTTCATTCTTGATCTATTCATGTCAGCAATCTCTTCACTCTCCTGCAAATTTCTTCTATGGTAGGTCCCAACCTCTATATAACTAGCAAAATGGGGGAAGAGGACATACTATTCACAAGCTAACAGTATTTTCCAAAATGACAAGGTAGTGAAGTTAGTGCCAAGCATCTTTAACAAGCTAATACAATTTAATTTTGGCTAAAAAAGTCTTTAGTCCCGATTGAAAATACCAATCGAAACTAAAGATCCCCTTTGAACCGAAACTGTTGTTGACTATGCTCGTGCCTAGGCGCGGACCTTCGGCCAAATCAAAGAGAGGGGGGGGGGCGAAATGGGCTGGTTTTGACCATTAGATGGGCCATTGCGTGGAAGAGATTCTGCTATTTCCTGCTAGGTTGGGGGCGACGGCCCATCTTGCCCTCACAAAGGTCCGCCAATGCTCGTGCGGGAAGCTTCAGATAACACTTTCCATTAGCTGACCGCCCGTTAGAGAAGTCCTTAGAATGGAGGTAGTAGTATTTCATCAGATAAATAACCTACTCATGTCCCACGTAACATGTTTGATTTATTAAAATTTAGATGTATCTAGCTAATATTTAGTATCTGGAAGCATTCAAATTTAAACAAATCTGTGACATATTTCGTGGGTGGAGGGAGTAGGTTATTTTAGCCCTTCTTCTGATCTTCTTCTCTATTTGAACACACTCTTGTCGTTGGAAAAATGAAAAAGCACACTCCGGTACGCAAACTGCGCCGGACGTGCTTCTTTTTTTTTTTTTTTTGCGGGAAAACTTGAGAGCTTTTATTCAGCTAAAACTGACCCCTCACCATCAGCCAGAAGGCTAACGACCAGGAAATCAGGAATACAATCGAGCCAACTGCTCGTCACAACCAGCGTACAAGCAACCTTCGCACACAGGTGTGCCGGAGTGTTTGCAGCCCTAGATGAATTACAAAAGTATAAAAACATGAAACTAGCTCTCCTATTTCTTGCAGAATTGGTGCCACAGTAACGAGCGGCAGATAGGTAGCGGCCCATGCAGCCAGCAGTTGATAAGTACTACTGTACTCCTGTATTCGTGTGTACCTGTACGGGACGGAGACGATGTGATGCAGCAGCGGACCAGCGGTTTAATGCTTCTTCGATTTAATGGCATTCATCGTCGGACAATAACTGATCGAACGGAGAATGTTCCATCTTGTAGCGAGTACATGTTACGTGGGACATGAGTTGAATCCTATAGAAAACTGAGTTGCGTTTGATTGTGCAAAAAGTAGTAATATATGTGGCCTTTTTCGTTTTGATGTCTACATGTGCTTATTTCAAACGATGTTGTTTCAATACAACATATGCAACTAACAAACTATATCAACATGTTACTAAATCATCTCGAACATAAAGACTTATATTTAACCATATAAATGAAAATGAAAGAAGCAACATGCAGAAAAAGATCCTCATAAATAGCATGTATCCTCTAGAGCTTTCATTTTCGTATACCAAGTTATACATTGAAAACCATCATCACCATATTTATTGAATCATCAACTTGAGATTATCTCTATCACATTATTTCTCATGCAATATCGTGCAAATGTAAGAAACTAATGAATGGGTGCATGACAAATTTATCTCTTTTTTTTACAATGCGGCTAACATTTATGGGCAGTCAGTTCAAATATGTGTTGAATTTTATCCCAGAACAAGTAAGCTAGTTACTCAATAAAGAGACAAAAAAATTTATTGTGTTCCACTGGTATTTAGCTTAATTCTTTACGTTTTGCATCCATGGATAATTTCTCTATCATTTTTTCCATGGATGCAATATCTTGCAAATGTAAAAAACATCATGGAAAAGGTACAAAATCTAAATACTGCTGGAACAAAATATGTTTAATTTTATCATAGAAGATGCGTGCTACACAATAAAGATGAACAATTGTATAAATAAATAGTTATAAAATTATGGTATAAATATCATTTATTCTAAATGTTGCAACGTCACGTCGGTGGTCTACACGGTGAGCGCAATGGGATAACATCCTCTATTAGATGGCTAGAAAAAGAAAACGGTGGCGATCATAGATTTGGGCGAGAAGATAATGCAACACGCCAAAATCATGCACCGCTAGCTTGGAAGGGAAACTAGAAAAATCACACAATAGCGTCCTACCTGAGCTGCTAAACAAGGATCTTTGAACAGAGAAGGACCGTTCCCCAACTCTATTTCATCAGAAACACAACTTGTTCCAGAACCTTGAATGACATCTTGTACATCCGCGATAGGATAGTCATTCCACAAACCTGTTTCATAGAGATCCAAGTCTTTGGCTAAAAGCTAAACTTGTTCATGTTATTCCCAATGCTCCATCGAACATAAGAGGATCATGTTAAGGTGCATGTATCTTTTACTTGCAGAGCCATTTTGAATCCAAAGAAAGAAAGCCTTACACTAATACATCAGACCAAAGCAATTTAGATACCAAACATTCAAAGAACAAATGATTAACCGGATCTACCTCTTTACATAAGCGGTCATGATCTTGTTTTGATGTAACAAGCCAGAGGACAATTCGAACTCCGTGTAGGATTTTGAGATCCCACACGGCAGGCAGATAGAGTGGCCGCTAAACAAGTTGAGGAGTCATCTTCATGATCCATGTGCGTGTTGGTTACCATGTAATTGGTGAGATGTGGTGAAACCGTTGGTCAGGAAAACTAGGTTTGAAAGGCTCAGGAAAATGCTAGCGGATATGGAAACGAGGCGCCCAGCGTAAATGGATGATCTTAGTTGGACTTGGTTGTAAAAGTAGAAGGGCACAAACAAAGGCCAAAACGAAGAGAAAAATGTGACGCACCACAGCCGGCCGGTACAGTCGGCACAAAGGAAAGAAATGAATGAGTAGAGAATCACACCAGAAACGGGAGTAGAGTTATCTCGTGGCAGCAAAAGTAGCGGTGACGAGAAGGAGCGTGACGGGGTACACCGTCGTGGTCATGGATGCACATGTGGGCGTGTGCCGACTATTCTCCACGACGACGCCATGGATTCGTCGATCTCGGTCGTCATTAATCCTGGCTTTTTTTCAAGACCGCGGCTAACGTCCGCGTCCCGCTCGGCTCTGCTCGATCGGCTGAGAAGCAAAACGGTGATCCACCGACCACTTTCACCCAAGTAACAATCGATCGGAAAATTCAGTCTCCCTCGCTGGGCACGAGCGATTTTGATTCCGATCCGACCGGGCTGACGGCGATCGAGACGTCCCACGCACGGCGCGCCTCCCGTCGACGACGACGACGACACAAGGTTGATTCCGTGTGCTTGGCCCTGCTCGGCTGAGCGCTACTACTGTTTTACACCATTGCCTACCAGACATTCTTCATCTGCATATCAACAATTACATTAGTAGGTCCGCAAAAAAAAAAAACAATTACACCAGTAGTACTACTACTGTACGGAACAGAGGCGATTATTCCCGCGGCTCTCGCTTTCATCCACTTCGCGCGACATTAGCGGTTGGTTATGCAAGATTTCTTCGATTTAATGGCATTCATCGTCCACCAATAGCTCGGCAAACGGAGAATGTTCTATCCTGTCAGCGCACACGCTACACATCGGAAGCCGATTTTTACTGCCGCTCGGTAGCTTTGACGACGGAGTTTCTTAAGATCCAGACCTGGTATTTCTCCTTTTCTGAAACAGGAGACCTGATATTTCACATGTACTTCTGTTTGAAAAAAAAAACTAGATTGTTTTTTCGTAGTACTGTAATTTAAATTTAAGATGTCTTTGCATTTTGCCACGTTCATGCGTATCACATGACAATTGTTTATGCTTCAGTTTCTCAATGAGCTCCTGGGATAGCTACCCTGATGCCAAGATGTCTGGAACTCGTATTCTTTTCTAATTTTTTTGAAACGCACAATAAAGAGTTTATTGATTTATATGGACTCTTCAAACACATGCTGAAAAACTAAGGATGTGATGTGATTATATTACGTGGACTCACCACATTTCTAACCGAATACGGGGCCTTGGAAAGAAGCTTTCCTGAATTTGAAACTTTGAGCAGGAGCAGGGCAAACTGAGCACGCCGCGCACGCCCACACGCATCTCGAAATAAAAAAGATTAACATGCACAATCTAATTACACAAGCAACTAACTAAACCATGCATCCCCTAGAAAATCATGTAGGCCTATATTAGGATGTATCGGGCACCTGGAACTCAAGAGGAAACCCTCATCCGAAGGGTGGGGCTGACGGAGCGAGGTAGGCTGCACATGTCCTTGTTACGCCTCCTAGGTGAGATGTGCCATCTTGGCCGACGGGCTTCTCGTAGCCCCACCCTTGTTCTTTCTTGCAACCTTTTTCCCATCATGTTCAATCCTATGATTTTTCTTTTATTTTAATGATTCCATAAAACATGCATTACATTGACAACAAATGTATCCAAACAGCTGTTGTTCCTACAAGAATAATCTAATAGTAGGAAAGAGCACAAATGAACTTCAAAAATCAATATATAAATATATGTATTTCACATGGACTTGTGGGTCATCAACACATTAACGCCATATGTATTCAAAAAGTAGTACTATATATATGTGGCCATTTGAGTTTTGATGTCTCTCGGTCGTTATTTCAAGCGATGTTATTTCAATACAAAATAAATAGTGAAGAAAGTTTAACAACTAGTTAATGAACCATCTCAAACATAAAAGACTTGTATTTGACCAGAACTGAAAATAAGACAAGCAACATGCCGATTATTCAATGACAAGCTCCCCATAAACACCATGCATGCTCTAGACTTTTCCATTTTCTTACCAAATCATAAATCAAAAACCGCAATCACCATATTTATTAGATCATAAGATTTAGCCTATCTCCATCATAATATGTTTTCCATGCAATATCATCCAAATGTAAAACTTAATCCATAGATGCACGAACTTTGTCTCTTTAATACCATGCTCATATCTATGGGCATCATGTTGAAATATGTCCTGAATGTCTCAAACGCAAAAAGCTAAATACTAGTGGAACAAAATAATGTTTAATTTTCTCATATATAAATGTACTACTCAACAAAAGGTGAATAATTGTATACCACGAACATCATACTTACTATGCGACATTAGTATGTGGCAAATTATGTTAACTAAGTAATAAAATATGTAAGCTAAATCTTTTACTAGGTAAAAAAGTGTAAATAAATAATTATAAATTTTTAGTATAAATACCAATTATTTCAAATATTAATTTTAGGTGTTGCGACATCTGTTGACGGGGGGGGAAGCTAAAAACATTTATCACATGTTGGAGGACCTCGACTTGGTATCAGAGCATAGACTGCCTTTAGGAGTCCTTGCAACGGACGTGGTTGTGTCTAGAACTAATATTTTGATAGTTATATAGGAAAAGCCGTATGCGTGAGAGTAGGAATTCTTTTTTTACTTCTTACCCCACCCACCCTCTCTCTGGTAAGGGGTAAGGAAGTGTAACGATTTTACTATGTTCTTACTGGTTCATCTAGGATGATGTGTTCTAGGTGGCCGTAGTGCCATAGGGAAAAGTTGTGTTCGAAAATTCTTGTGCTATGGTTGCTCCAATATAATCCGTCATCAATCTCCACACATAATATGCTCTTTGCAAATGTTGGTATTTTCATACTAACGTGTTCTCTCTGTTGTTCCGATGCTGTCTTGACCACTTTTTTGTTCTGACGCCTGACTTCCTTTTCGTTATCATCATGCAACTACCGTATAATCTATCGTCATATGCGTTGAGTGGCCGTGCTAGTGTCTTCACCTTTGTATCCGTGTGTTGGATCTAGTGTTTCTATCCTTCTATCCGGTTGTTTGGATCTCTTGTGTACGTGAACCATGTATGGTGTACCTTGATGAATTCTGTTGTGTAATCTGATCATGTATCTTTCCTTAAAGCTATATTGTCATATGTTGTTTGCGGCCATCTTAACATTTTTTTCTGAACAGGATGGTTAGACCTACACCCCATCCCGAGCTGGGGCTAGCCCTGTTGCAAATGACTCAGCTGTTGGGTCAGATGCAGCAGACACATCACAACTTCGACAAAAGCCACCAAGGGAATGGCCGAGTGATGACCCGAGACTTCCTGCAGTTGAACCCGCGGCATTCAACTGTACGCCCGAACCCCTAAATGCAGATGACTGGGTGCGCGATGTCAACCGTATGCTCAATACAGTGGGAGTCGCTTCAGAAGACAAAGTGTGTTTTTGTGACTCGCCTACTGAAAGAAGGGTCCGCTGCATGGTGGGAGAACTTCACCGAGATGCGTCCCGCGAATGCTCCTGCCGTTACTTCGGAAGAGTTCTTGGAAGCCTTCAGGAGCCACCACATCCCAGAAGGACTCATGGACATGATGAAGGAGAAATTCCCCAGTCTTGTACAAGGCAACAAGGACGTAATGGCGTACAAAATTGAGTTCACTAACCTGGCCCGTTATGCTAGAGAGAAAGTGTCTACTCACGCCAAGAAGCAGAAGAGGTTCCGCAGTGGCTTCAAGCCGGCGCTCAAGTACGCGCTCACTCACGTCATGGCAAACACCTTCGACAAGCTTGTTAACACCGTTGTCAAGGAAGAGACATGAAGGTTTGCGTTTGAGGAGTCGCGTAAGCACACTCAAGAGGTTGGTGCTCCTTCAGCATCAACACCGACTCATAAGCGCAGGTTGTGGGTTCCTTATCCCGCACCACCAAGGCAAGTTGTGGGTTCGAAAGACAACCCTAATCACTTATGGGTTGACTAATGTTTTCTCTCACCGAGGATAGTCAAACTTTAGGTAACAAAACTCATTATTTTGCTTTAGTAAATCCGCCCCACCCTCCGCCACACACACATAGGGATACTTGTCACATCTATCCTAGATGAGTTGTTTCCTCGATAGACAATAGTTTCTTCGTCTCTCCGTAGACACAACGATGACACATTGATATATTTACTGATATTTCGGTTGCCTGATCACTTACGAATTCACTAATGTTTTCTCGCGCTGGGCAGAATCAAACTTTAGGTGAAAGAAAGTTGATATTTTGCTTGAATAGAAGCACCCCATCACACACCCATGCTTGTTACATCTATCCTAGATAAGTTGCTTCCCTCGAGAGACAACAGTTTCTTCGTCTCTCTGGGCCGGGACGAGCGACGACACATCGGTATATTGATGTTTAGTTGTCGTACTAAGATGGCTAGGGGAAGTGCACGTAGACTATGGTGAGAAGATAAGGAGACGCTCTAAACATCGCCGACAACTAGCTAGAATGGGACAATGGTGAAATATGTCGGACTATATATAGCACGAAAGAAACGCATTAGATGTCTAATGAGACAACGGATAGATGAAGACAACGTATAGAAGGAAACGTTAGAGGCCATAGTGCATGAAAAAGGAGGCTTGGGGTATTTGTGATCATATTAGAAGGAAGGCTGTGTTGATGTTTGTTACGTTTACATGCAACATCCGGAAAAAGCTTGGAGGATTTTGTGAAAGCATGGGCAAGTTGTAACGAGCTTGACTCTGAATCCGAAGAAAGAAATAAAACATGGTTGAAAATTCAAGAGAAATGGTGACATCTCCGTTATCATAGTAGCTATCGCTGATTTACTACGAAGTTGATTGTATTACTAAATCAGCGACAACTAATACGCAACGAAGAAACTAGGGTCTAGGGGACAGCAGCACGAGGCACACTTTAGAAATATACTAGATGGACCTAGCGCGCTTTGCTGCGCCGTTTTATGTATTGGTCGTTGTTGAGACGGATTGGTTTATCCAATTTCACATTGCACGGACAACCTTAAAAACTTCTGCAAAGCTACATGTTACGGAAAAAATTATAAATATCAGCGAAACTACTGGCTATTAGGACTGAGATCCTCAAATAAAGTTTTGGGAGATGTTCCCTTCTGTTCTGTACCACGATCTACAGATGAAAATAGATAGAAGCATTAGGCAAATAGTTAGAAGCATAAGGTGAGTATACATCCTAAAGAAAAATCCAGTGTGAACAAAGAGCAAACCTTTGTTTTTTTCTGGGTTTTGCCTGCACTTGTTGCACGTGCTACCCTAGATTTATCGACCATCTTCTCCAGATCTTTCATGCAGTATCCTGATCCTTTAATACATGTAATTATCAACGAAAAATGTCATTGAATGTCCCGTAGATTTGTAGCATAAAAGGAGGAAAAAACTATAGTATCTCTATGACATTTCTTTTATGTAAGGGGTAGATTCTTCATCCAAAGGTCCACTTTCTTGAACATATTTGCCAGGAGTATCATCTGTGGGATGTCATTTACAGAAATATATATGCATATCGACATCTATATGTGTGACCAAATAAACTGTGAAGACAAAAAAATATTATCCACATGTCACACTCAGCCATAGCAGCAATATGGATGTCTGGTACAAATGTATTTGAGGACGCAGCCGCCGACAAACAGTCTGTGCATATAGTTACCTTCAGAATATGGCTTAACCAGCTAAAGAGAGGCATAGAGAATTGCATGAAAAAATTTGATCATACAGTAAAACTGAAAACACTTCCGAAAAAAGTATAAACAAATTCATCTATCTATGCAGAAAACTGTAAACAAAGCTCTTCCTCGATACACTTGCAAAACTGCAGAAACGTGAGCACACACATACACAGTGCATATGACTGAAAGTTTAAACCAAAAGGAATTATAGATTAGTTAATTACCCAAAGTGATTTTCCAATTCAGCATAAGGGATTTTCTTAGAGCAATGGTTACACACATAAATGGAGAACTCATAACCTTGTCTACCTTCAGTCATCACACATCATGTAGTGATAGTCCCCCAACAATTAGACATTAGTTTGAATCCTAATTCTAGTACACAAAAAAACGCACCACAAAACTGTTAGGTGAATGCCACCCGGATCATTTTTAAGCATGACACTATGCAGTGCTACCTGTACCAAAAACAAATTGTACAACTACCAAAAAAACGTAAAATAAATTGCTATCTTTAGGTATACCAAGAAACTGAAGAATGAGCAGTACATTATTCCGAAATATACTGGCAAAACTGAAGAAATGTGAGCACACACATACACATGCATAGGACGAAATGTTTAAACCAAAAGGAATTCTTGATTAGTTAATTACCAAAAATGATTTTATAATTGCAGCATATGGGATATTCATAAGCAATGGTTGCTCAGGTAAATGGAGAACTCGTTCAGGCCTTGTCAACCTTTTGTAATCACATCACACCTCCTGCAGTGATAGTTCCATGGCAGTTAGACATCACTCAGTATCCCAATTCTAGTCCACACAAAAAGTGCACCACGGAACTGTTAGGTGACTAATTTACCATCCAGATCATTTTTAAATGACACCATGCAGTGTTATCTATAACAAATCTTTCTCTAAAACTACCAAAAATCCACAAAACAAATTGCTATCTTTAGGTATACCAAGAAACTAAAGAAAAGAGAAATACATTATTCAGAAATAGATGGAGCTAAAATCCTCTCGCGACAACTGATCATCTTGAATTATCTTGAATTAGGTCACACCTCCTTGGTGCATAATGATTTGTTAACCTCAAACCGAAGCACAAACTTGGAACATAAAAAAGTTGAGAGGGCAGGAGAGAGGAAGAGTGCTCACAAAGATGATCTATCTGTGCCCACAACGCCAGAAATGAAGGCATATGTCCTGGATCTTGGGAAGGTCCCTCGTCGCTGCCTTCACCACAAGGGCACTGACACCGCTGCCGTTGTGCTTAGAGGAAACCTCTCTACTTTTCCCTTGGGCACCACCGTCCCTCACTCGACCCCCTCTCCCGATGGCCATTTCACCATCCCCGCCTCTTTTTCGCCCGTACTCCTACCTTCCTCGTCCCAGCCACCATTGGTGGTGGCGCAACCTAGGGCAAGCTGGAGTATAAGGTAACCTATGGAACTGGACCATGAAGCCAAAACATGAAAATAAATCAAGAAAAAAAAGTCAACGACATGAAATAGAGCATGAACCCAAAAATACATCATTCGTTGCGAGGTTCTATACATATATATGCAAATGAGATTCTACAATTTCTACATGCCAAAATAGTACATGAGATTTAATTTGGGGAATTATGTTTGGTTAGCATTTGGAGTAATCTCTGTAACTTCAGATGAACACATTTGGGCCTAGAAGATGGCATGGCTTAAAGTTCCAAAGGTTGTTAGTCCACATGTGTGACATGGTGAATTCACTGTACTCAAGCATCAAGCACGGAGGCTTTCAGATTGAAAACTCATATAGAGAGATAAATTCCCAATGGACTCGACTACTTCCTGAGAACACGAAAAGTGCATGAAGATTAACTCCATTATCAGCATCGATCAACTTGATCCGCACACCACAAACCAGGACCAGTCCATGTGAAGAAGTGAAACATTCTTAAATTATGCTCTCATCGTAGGAAAGAAAAAGAGGAAGAACTCAAGTATATGACAAAAATTAGAAAAGAAGAATATTTATATTCCATATTTCAGTAGGCAGTATTATTATTATGTGTGCCACATAAAACTATGAATCAACCTAGCTGGATCCTGTGCCACAACAAACACCATGCGCAAAGAGATCAGAGAATCGTATAAAAGGAAGCTAATCCAACATATATTGTTCGATGCAAACAAGTAACAATAATTTTATTACCAGAAGTAGATCTTTTTTATACAGTAATTTTAATCATGAGTAGGTGAAATAAAAATTTACAACAACATTTATCTCCTAATTGGTACACCTGTGGTGCGGAGATGGCTCGGGCATGGGACTCGGAGGCTGACCGCCTTTGCCAGGTGTGATGGCTCTGTCTTTTGTTGAAACAGTGTCCTGGTGTCGCCCTCCTGTGCGATGTGCAGGCGGCAACCTATGATCTTCCTTCTAGGCAGCTCCTGGTGGCGTCACCTAAAGAATGGCCAGAATAACATTGCACAAACTCCGTAAGCTACAAATATTACAGGAAGAGCCACATTTTCAACTGTGGTTTCATATTTCAGATGTGCAGGCATTCGCCAGCTATTATTCATTCGTATGCCCTCTGTTAATTTTAGAGCAAAAAAGGAGATGCATGTGAAGTCTGAATAAACTGGTTTGCTCTCAAGTAAACAAATCCTAATAAACGGAGAATGACAACCTTTGCCTTGTGGTTTACAAATATTTCTCTTATTTTTATAAGATTGTCCTCTTATCCTGATGACCTACACACACATTTATTATGTCACAATTAATCCACACCTTTCCAAGCGTGTAAACAGGCTAATAGTAAAATTCAAGCAGATGACCAGAAACTTTTTGGAAGCATATTTGGTCTAAAAAGGTCACTACTTGACCCTAAGTCAGGTTAGTCACTTCCTCCATTATAAACCATATTTCTGTGTACTGTAAACCTGGACCATTCATCATAAAAATCCCTCAATTAAATTAAGTAACCGACCAGGAACTTATGCACCTCCACTTTTACTAATTGGCGGTGAATAGCTTGCAATTCTCATATTCACATCTCCATCTGCTAATGCTACTCCATAGGAAAATATGCCAAATAAACATAGCTCAGTAAATCTAAACTAAGGAAGTACTTGAGAAATTATAACCGATTTGTGTACATAATTAACCAACACAATATTTGGCTCTCTTCCTGATTCCAATTACATGCATCGGTGTTTGGTCTCTTCCTGATTTCCAATTACATTCATTGGATTGAATTTGTCCTGGAGAAAAATAGCTAAAAAACTGAATCTAAACAGAACAACATACATGCTCACATAGAATACACGATGGGGCAGGGGGCTCGTTGTTGGAGCTGCTACAGGGCGGCGACCGGCTTGGTGAAGGACAATACAGGCGCCTGGGTGCTGGCACTGGAAGCGGCGGACTGTGCTCCCCTGTTGAGCGTCCAGCAAGAGGAGAGGAGGAGCGCCACCGCAGCCTGAGCTCAGCGATGGAAAAGAAGGCGACGGGGTGGGCGCGTCACCAAGGCCGCTACGAACCCCCACACGGCGAATCGGAGGCGGCTCACCTCGGATTGAACCCCCGCACGGACCGCTGCAGATCGACTGAGAAAGAGGAAGAACTGAGCGAACCCTGCGGCCGTAACGCAAAGAAAAGAAAAGGAGGAGAAAGACCCAAGGCCCGGTCAAAGAAATCTGAAACCGACCCCAGACGTCACGCGCAACCGCCTCCAGATGCTAGATGCGGGTCCCGCGAAAGCGACGCACAGAGCAACCAGGAGCGCTCCCAACCCTGGGAGCTTAGGGCATCTCCAACCGGGCGACCCAAACGGACGCGCTGGGCCGTCCGTTTTGGGCCGTTTGGGTCGCCGCACGGACAGGCGGACAGCGCACCGCGTCCGCGTGTCCGTTTGGGTCGCACGCTGCGCCCAACGCGCGGACGCACCGCAAATGTAATAAAAAAACATAAATGAAAATAAAAAATAAAAACAGCACCAAATAAATATAAACTATCGGTTAGTTAAACTTAGCCCTATTTTGGGCAATTTTTACACAAAAGAAAGCCCTATATGGGCTTTAAACTAAAAAAAGGAAACCCTAGACGGGGTTTGCGAGCACGGTGGCCGCCGGCGATGCTACCCCAGTAGTACTCGTCATCGTCGGCGTCGATGACGACGATGCCCCCGGCGGCGACGCGGCTGTTCCGGCTCGACACGCCGGAGGGCACCGGGGACTCCGGCCGGGGCTCCCAGCTGCGCCCTTTCCCGGGCGGAGTGCGGGTTCGGCGGGCTCGCCGGCCCGCGCGGCCGTGCCCTCGCGCGCGGACTCTGCCGGAGCCGCTCCTCCTCCGCCGGGCGCGCGGCCCGGCGCTCCTCCTCCGCCGGGCGCGCGGCCGGCGCTCCTCCTCCCGGAGCGCCGCCGACGCGTAGCCTCCTCCCGACGGCGCGCCGGCTCGAGGAAGGCCCACGCCTCCGCCCGGGCGTCCTCCCGGGCCTTCCGGCCGCCTCCTCCGGCGCGGAGGTGCGCGGCGCGGAGGTGCGCGGCGCCGCCGGCGAGGTGCGGCCATTTGGCCGGCTCGTCGAGGTCCGGGCTGCTCGCGGGACGCCGCGAGCGCCGCCTGCAGCTCCGGGTCGGCCTCCTCCCGGGGCTGCGGGCCGCGGCCGGGGCGCGGGCTCGTTGATGTAGAGCCCGCCGGGGCGGCGGCCTGCCCGCCCGGCGGTGTGCGCGGCCGCGCGCGAGGCCGCGCCGTCGCGGATGTGAAGCACGTGCGCCGGCGCGCATCGTGCTCCACCTCGAACCACAAGTCCCGGTTGGGACTTGCGTCGCCGTACGCCGGTTCTCGCCGGAGGTCCGCCGGCGGCTGAGCGCGGCGCCTCCGGATCTCGGCGTAGCGGGCGCGGCCGGAGCCGGGATGGGCGGCACCGGAACCCGATCCGGGCTCGGGTGCCAGCCGTGGGGGAGGTGCACGTCCCCCCACGGCATTGGGACGCCGGCGTCCCAGAACATCTGCGCCACCGCAACGGTGACGTAGATCCACTCGCGTCTGGGAGGCGCCGGCGGCCCCATTGCGAACGCCGGCGGCGCGACTTGCCGGCTGCTGCCGGCCTCGTGGTCGTTGGCGGACGGCTCGAACTCACGCTTCGGGGCCATGGCGGCGCGGAAGCTTCGAGCTCGCGCGTGCGGCCGGAGTGGAAAGTGGGGACTGGATAGGGACAGTCCCCTTTCCCGATCCACATTTAATAGGACCGGGGCACCGACAGGTGGGCCAGCCACGCGGACAGGGCGGACACGCGAGGACGCCGCGTGCCATCCGCGGCCACGCAAACCCGGCCAAGATTTGGGCCGGGTTTGCGTCGTTCCGGACGCCGCGGCCGTCCGCTTTTGCGGTGCGTACCCGCGTTGGGCCGGGTTTTTGTCCGTTTCGACCCATCCGGACGCGCGGGCGCGGGATGGGTCGCCCGGTTGGAGGGCATCTCCAACCGGGCGACCCAAACGGACGCGCTGGGCCGTCCGTTTTGGGCCGTTTGGGTGGCCGAACGGACACCCGGACAGCGCCCCGCGTCCGCGTGTCCGTTTGGGTCGCACGCTGCGCCCAACGCAGCGGCCACCCAATTTGGCCATTTGGCCTACTTCTTTGGGAAATAGGCCATCTGGTCACAGATACTTTATAAAACAATGTCTAAACCTAGAATAATATCTCATAAACATGGAATAATATATAACAAACATAAAATATAGCAAATAGCATAAAATAGCATCAAATGTAGCATGATAAATCAATTAAAATGTGCCATAGTTTGAGAAAAATATAAAAATTACAATTGAGAATGTCTAACTCAATTTGGGCGCTCGAGGATCTCCTTCGCCTCTTCTCGAACCAAGCTCTCTTCGCCTCACTCATGTTGGTCAAGTCGGCGTTCATGATGAGGTTGTCCTCGGCTTGGCGTTTGAGCTCAACTTCCTGCGCCTTCATCTCCATCTCTTTGGCCCTTGCCATTGCTTTGAGCTCAATTTCCTTCGCCTTCATCTCCACCTCTTTCGCCCTTGCTGTGAGCTCAAGTTCTCTCTCTTTGAGCTCAAGTTCTTTAGCTTTGGCCTGGGCCTTGACCTCTTCAATCTCAAGCTTCTTCTGCTGGACATCAAAGAATTTCTTCCTGTCCTCTTCTTTCTCCCGGCGCCTCCTCTCATCCCTCTTGTCCGTGGACACCTCTCTATCCGCATGCATCTCCTTCAAAGTGCCATACAATAGTACGTTGGAAGCATCACGCTTCATGTCGGCTTTGGTTGACTTGTGGCCGCGTGGACGACTTGCACGAGAAGCGGAGCTACCGCAAGGCTGCCCACCATCAAGGTCAATGACCGTGGCATCTTTGGCGGGGTTGTTGCCGATCCAAGGTCGCCATGTACCCCTCATACCCCTCCCGGAACTTGGGGGTGCCACTGGAGTTCCTTCCAACAATGAGGGAAGGCAAAGGTCTTGTCTCCATTGTTGGCTTTGTAGAAGTCCAAAGCTCGCCACACCTAGAGCAAAGCGAGAGAACAACGATAAACATATGTGCGAATATCGGATGATTAAGTTGAGGTTAAGAATCATACCAAGTCCTTCATACCCATGCCACTAACGGGGAGCCGCTTCGCGTGCTCATACGCCGCCTGGAACTTGTTGCATTCCGTTTGAATTGTTCCCCACCTCTTTTGGATCGATATGTCGCTGCGGTCGCTCTCAAATGGCTCCTGTCCATATTTGCGATGTTCATGGAAGAATTCATAGACCCGGCGCCGAATGCGGTCCCCTTCGCTCGGCACCTGTCAACGCATCTTGCCCGATGGTCAACCATGCATGGACGATCATCTTGTCCTCCTTCTCCGTGTAGTTGGCGGTTCGCTTGCTTACCCGGCGAGCTCTAGCTTGTGCAGCTGCGGCTTGTGTGAGGCCCTCAACGAACAACGGCTCCTCCTCGATGTTTATGCTTCGCCGGGACGAGGCGGTTGTGCCCTCCCGTGTGTCAACGGGAGGTGGCCGGGGAGCCTCGCCGTGTCGAAGGATATGGCGGGGTGGCCGGCATCGTCCGCGCGAAAGACGTAGGGGCCCGCACGGTCGACGGTGACTGCGCGCGCGCGGCCGACAAATCGTCAAACGAGGTTGCGTGCGCCGGCCATGGCAGGCTGCTGCCGGGTTCTTGTGGCCTTTGGAGTTCGCCGGCGCACGGTTGAGGTCAATGGACGAAGGTGACGGCCCCGACATGGACTCTCCCACCTCCGGTGACCCATCCCGTGAGTGGTACGCGTGCCGCCCGGAATGCGCCCCCAATTCCCGCCCAAACGGGGCGGACGGTGGGCCGATTGATCTTGGAGGAAGGGGCAGGGTCACGGATGAGGCCGAGCTCCCCCGAGGCCGTGCCGGTGCCGGGGATGAGCATGTGCTGGCCGAGCGATCAGTGGCCGTAAAACAGCATGGCCTGCGCCTGCTCTTGCATGACCGTGTTCTTCGCATGTGTTTGGAGTTGGAGGAGGTGCTCCGCCGCCCGCACCCGCTCCTCCTCGGCGGCGGCCTCCTTCTTCCGTTGATCAAGCGCCCGGCGCCGGTCCGCCCGCTTCTTGGACTCCATCGCCCTCTGCTCCGCGGTGAGCTCGGGCTTCGCCTTCTTCGTCGGCGGCCCGGGCTCCACGACCACCGGAGCGTCCAGTTCAGAAGCCGCCTCCACGGAAGGAGCGGCAACGACCGCGACCAGTGTCTCCTCTCCGATGGTGGCGGTGGTGGCGGTGGCGGCGGCAGTCGCTTCGTCGGCCATCTCTAGGTTTTGGGAGTGGAGTGGAGTGTTTCTGTTGTGGGAGGCGGACGGGCGGGCCGGGGGCGGACAAGGGGAGGACGCGAGCGACCGGCCTTTCGCGTCCGCGGCCACGCAAACTCGTCCAAGATTTGGGCCGGGTTTGGGTCGTCCCGGACGCCCCGGCCGTCCGTTTTAGGGATGGGTCCGCGCGCTGGGCCGCGATTTTGTCCGTTTCGACCCATCCGGACGCGCGGGCGCGGGATGGGTCGCCCGGTTGAAGATGCCCTTAGTGCTCTTTAAGGATGTCGTGGGTAGGATGTGCTTGCAAAAGGACAGAGGGGCACAAACAAAGACAAAATGGAGAAAAGAGAATCCCGAGCAAGAGTGCAAGGAAAGCCGCTCTGGCACTGCCCAGCCTGGTCCGCTGGTGCTGGTGCGCACGCACCACCGGTACGTTGGGCACAATGGAATGAAATGAATGAGCACAATCAAAACCAAATCGGGAGTAGTAGTAGAGTAGAATTAAAGCAGCGGATCTGCGGATGTAGGCGTGGTGACGAGTGGTCATGTGGACGTGCCTACCATTCTCCACGACGGCGACGGATTCGCTCTTCGTCACTCACGGTCGTCATTCATCCGTGGAGTCCCAGCTCAGCTCGATCGGGTGAGAAGCGAAACGGTGATCGATCGATCACTTTCGCCGCACGGAAAATCGAAACAGGCTCGCTCGGCGATTCGGACACGACCAGGCTGACGGCGACCGAGGCAAGCCACGGACGGCGCGCTACCCGTGGGCTGCCCTCTTTCTTTCCCGACCGACAAGAGCTCATCGGTCGACGACGAAGACGACGACAGCAGATTTGATTCCATGTCTACCGTTTGGCGCGGACGTGATCTCGCCACCGATGATCCGTGGCCTGAACCGTCACGAGTCCCCAACCGAGCAGACCAGATGACTTTGGGCTAGATTAGCCTCGTGATTTGATTTTAGTCTCCGTTCTAAACAAAGTGACCCAGTTTTGGTCATTTGTAGTAGTATCTACATGCGTCTCAGCGTGTAAGTTTGTATATATTTATAAGAAAAAATTGCCTCAGTTAATTTATGGAATCTCCAGCAGCGTTTCGAGATATTTCAAACACCAAAAAAATTCGAAATGTCCGTTCGCGGTGGCCTGTAGACATGACAGAGGCACAAATACATTTGGGGTTGGCTATGCACAGCCCGCAAAAAAATACACCAAAAATATTAAGTTAACGGTACCTTGGAGGCGGTGTCGGCCAGTGGAGGTCCTAGTCCTTGTCGATGACGACGGTGAAGTGGCGGCGGCTAGACATTATCTACCAGTGATAGAGGTGGGAGCAAACCTAGAGCGGTCGACGGTGTCATGCTCTGCATCGCCGACTAGTAGTTGGCCTCGTCTACACCAACCCACTTCGCGAGCTCCTCCTGCTAAAGAGCGTGAACTCCTTCTCCTCAGTGGGGAATGTGTACCCCTCCCACTTCTCATCCATCACCGATGGCTTCCTCGACTCCTCCTTCTCCTTCACCGCCAGCATCTGCTCCGGTGCCTCCTCCTCGTAGCGCTCGTAGTCGATGTCATAATCATCGAGGCCCTCTAGGTAGGCTTCGTTGGATTGATGCTAAGCGTCGTGCTTGGCCTCGAAGCACCGCCCTCACAGTGGCAAATCCACGACACGTGCATGGGTCTTGTAGATTCACTAGGAGAAAGGCGGGGTGTCAAAGGATCTCTTGACAGCGAGCCATGACATTGGTGGGGATGGCCGGCATAGGCACGCGTGCCCGGTTTAGATCAATGGCGGGGCCAGCTGGCTCACACTACGGGAGACGCGGGGTGCGCCGACGGCCCCGCACCGTCGGCACAGGGTGGAGCACCGTCGGCACCGTCTCTGCCGACGGTGACCGTCGGCGTCTTCTCGTCGGCACAGATCGCGTCGGGGACGGCACGCGCACCGTCGGCGTAGCAGGTCACCGTCGGCACAGTCCTACGCCGACGGCTGGACGGTGGCCGTCGGCCGGCGCGTCGTCGGCAGAGCCAACCAGCCGTCACGGGGCCTGCCGTCAACGTCCCCAGTCGTGCGCGACGGTGTAACCGTCGGCACGGTTTTCTTTTTTTTCCCGGAGCCGGCGGCAAAACGGCGGCATTCAAGCCGGGAAAAAACGCGCGAAACTTGGGCCGGCTGTGCCGACGGTGTCACCGTCGGCACAGACCCTGCCATTTGGCACAGCTATGGGCCTGTGCCGACGGTGACACCGTCGGCACAGCCGGCCCAGGTTTTTTCGGATTTTTGCCATTTTGGCTCAATTTGCTCAGAAAATCGCACAAAATGCACATATTATAGCATTGAATATCCAGTAACATTATATAGCACCATAGAGCACAAAGATATCACCGTATAACACCAAATCTCACAAATATAGCATCAAATCTCACAAATAGCACAAATATAGCATACAAGACCATGGTACATACACGGGATCCACTACAAAGATGGAGTGTGTCATCATGTGCTAGTACAATGTAGAAACTATGGTGGTGCACCACCCGGCGGACCCGAGTACTCATCTAGCTCCGCTTGGGTGAAGCGAGGCTGGAATACTTCGACGGTGCTCGGGGAGGTAGAACCACGACGAGAGCCACCGGAAGCAGAACCATGCCGAGGTTCGGCAGAAGCACCAGGAGAATGGCGACCGGGGTGCATCGGCGTACCACAAGGAGTGTCGTTCCCGGATTCTCCCAATCCCTACATGTTGGAGGGAGTTAGCAACTTAGCCATGTAACACCAAGTTAGCAACTTAGCCAAGTTAGCAACTTACCGGGGTCAACTGACGCTGACGCTTGTACATGCAATAGAACTCCTTCTTGGACGGGAACACTGGCGTCGGCCCCGGATGAGGCGGCTCTGGGAGTGGTTCCTCTCGCACTCCAGTCATCATGAACCGAGTGAAACTCTGTAAGAAACGGAAGAGATAGCTCAGATTCAAACATGGGGACTTAAGATGTTTTGCAACCATAGAGATTGAAACTTACCGCCATCTGGTTGCTCGTCCACTGGGCATAGGCATCTCTCACAAGGTCATGCTCCTTAATCTTCTCGAGATACTCCTCGTAAGCTAGTTCATAGGCCTCCTCGAGCTGAGTCTACAATTTCGGAAATAATGTGTCTCATCAACATAGCCATTCGGGAACAAGAGTCAAAACGAGAGGATGAAAGTGTGGATGACTTACATCTACCTCTACCCGAGAACGGCATGTAGTCCGCGAGGAGGTAGCGTAGGCTGCCGGAGGGGAGGGTAGCCTTGATCTGCGTGAAGTTCCTCCGAGGCTTGAAACCCCCGACAAGGCGAGGCGGGACGTCCATGCGGCTGGCCGCACCCCGCCGGCATCATCGCCACCTCGTCGACCGGCTCGGTCATAGGGTCCTCCACCTCCGGATGGAGCTTGGCGTACTCCTCGCGGTATTTTTCCTTGCTCTCTTTGGCCTTGCCGTAGTACATCTCGGGCGCGGGCCGAGGCTCGTTCGGACCCGGCGTCACCACCTTCATGTGTGTCCACGCTTCCATCTGACCAACTTCCCTCCCGAGCTTCTTCCCCTGCATCACAAAACAAATGTTATGCATATCATCGAAAATCAAAAAAATGCAGCTTGTTCCATTTTTGTATGTACCGAACGGTCCCGATAGCGATCGGTGCTCGCTGCTCCCCGCACTTGTGTGTTCCCTGATTCCCACGGTTGGCCTTGTTCCGGTCGCTCACGGCATTGAAATCGGGGTTTTCGCCGACCCAATTCTTGACCAACTCCATGAAGGCGGCCCTCTTATTATCAGCCCAATGTGGTACAACCTGCAAAATCAAAACTCATTTAAAGAACAAACAATATAGTTGCAAGTTAGCCGAAGTACATAGAATCGCATTGAAAATTACTTACCAGCATGAAGTCCTCTATCGTCATAGCCGGGGCGAGTCCCTTCACAATCTCAGGCTTTGTGTACCTTACGCCTCGCTCGGCATAGAAGTGGCCGATGCACGTGATCCTCTCGGTTGTACCACTGCTGCCGTGTCAACTTCCGACACATGTTACGGAGGATCACGTCCGCCCTCTCCTTATGCTCAGTCGCCACCCTATAATTGCGCTGCAATCAAACATAACAGAAAGTGTGAGAGGCATGAGTTATCACGGTGGGGTAATCAAGTACATATGAACGAAACCCAAAGAGTATGCATTACGTACCCAAAACTTCTTGATCACGGCGTCGGCGGCGGAAGTAAAGCCAGGGTAAGGCGCTATCTCAAAGTCTTCCCAAGTGTAGGCTAGCTTGGACTCGCCTCCAAGGACCGGAGTGTACATCCCCGGCCAGTACTTCCTAATAGCAGCTCCAATCAGACTCCCTGGCACGCGGACATTCTTCCCCGTATATGTGAAATTTCTGCACAATTATCAAACATTAGAAAAATGCTAAGTGTCATAACAAAAATGAAATCACCTTACTACTTACTCTATAGTTCCTGGGACAAGGAGCCACTTGTCATCCTCCGTAGCAGGTTCCTTACTCTCATCGGGAACCTGCGCTTCCCCACGAATCCGTAACTTCTTCGGAGCCATCTCCGTCGAAGCCTCCTCGTCCCTAGACTCCTCCTCCTCCTCCTCCCTAGTGTCCTCCTCCTCCCTAGTGTCCTCCTCCTCGTCCATAGACTGTGAAGCCACTGAGCCAGAAGCAGAGGGAATGTCGGCTAGAAGGAGCCGTGCATCCCCCCTCGTCCTCCGGCTCATCCTCCCCCTCGTCCTCCGGCTCGTCCTCCAGCTCGTCCTCCGGCTCGTCCACCCCTCGTCCACCCCTCGTCCTCCCCGTCCTCCGTCTCGCGTCTTCGTAACGCCGGGTGGGAACAATGGGTCTTCCACTCCGTCCGGAAGCACCCGGCCCCGGCTTCCGCTGATGCATCTGATCAAGCAAGGAGCTCGATGATGCCTTCCGTCCGCTCATATTGGGCAATTACCTGCATAAGAAAAGAGAAAATAATTAATAAGCATGTTGAAAATGAGTAAACACTAAGCATAATGACAAATGTAGATACTAAGCATAATGAAAAAAGTAGGTACTAAGCATAATGACAATGTAGGTACTAAGCATAATGACAAATGTATGTATTAAGCATAATGATAATGTAGGTACTAAGCATAAAAGACCCTCACCATTCATCACCACTCTCATCTCTAGGCATTGGGTTCTCAGCCTCACTATCAAAATCAGTATCATATGAGTATTCATGGTCGGCATTGGGTTCCGGTTGAGTCTCGACAATGTTGTCTTTGTTCGCATTGCGCTTGGTGAGCATAGCTATGTCCTTCAGGTCCACCACGGTCTCACCACGCATTTGTACATCGTTGTGGAGCTCCTGAAGACCTATGTCTATTTGAAGGTCCCCGAACTGCTCTTCCTCTTGATAGAAAATTCCCTCATATGTTACCGGGTCAATGTTGTTGTAATCGTCCTCGGAGGGGATGGGTAGCTTACCATGTGGCGATACCCGGAACACGACTTCCCAGCCCATGAGTTCCTCATTCGACATGGGTAGGACAAATAATAAACTTGCTTGGTTTGGTGAGCCACAACATAGACGTCGGATCCGTCGTAGGTGGTTGTAGGCCTAACTTCAACTAAACCAATGGAGGGGGTGCTTCTCATTCCACCGTGTGGGTCAAACCAGTGGCATTTGAACACAAAGAGCTTGAGTTCTATGTTTGCGTTGTTGAACGTCAACTCGTATACCTTTTGTAACCTTCCATAGTAATCAAGATCATCGGCTCCGCGGGTGTAGACCCCGGTATTTATTGTTTTTGCATTAGGCCGGTTCTTCGGTGAAACTCCGTATGGAAGCGATACCCATTTACATCATACTTCTCATGCGTATGGACTCTACGGTTAAAACCCCGGGAAACGCATCTCAACTCGTCTCGTCATCTCAACGTTGGGATCAGCTCCCTACAAGTTCAGTTCAGATTATTCTGTGCATTAGTTACGTGTAATAAGACAAGTCACGGATTGCAAAGTAAGAGGAACATTTGAGAAATTACTTTTTCATAGAACCAGTTCACGAAGCTTTTATTTAAGGGCGGGGCACCCTCTTTCAGAAGAGTGTACCACCTGCGTGGGAGTGGGACCATTTCTTCCCGACCACATTTCATCATGGAATTGGCTGAAAGGAGAAAATACGTATTAGACCAAAACCAAGTTACTTGGTTGCAAAGTAATTGGTTCATCATTTTACCTCATGAAATCGACCACTTCATCCATGTTCATAAGCACGTAAAGCATTATGCAATCCTTCTCTTACGGCGAAATGTTCTCCACTTTTGAGGCACCGGCCTTGCCACCGGGATATTGGAAGAGCAAGAGCTTTGGGTCACGCTTGGGCTCGTCGGAATTGTACCGAGCGACCGGGTTATGCTTAGTGGGCACATCATTGGCATAGTACATTATCGTGGCGTCTGCCATCTCATGGAGGAGAGTTGCCTCAGCTATGCATGCTTCAATCTTATTTTTGTTTCCACATTTGTACCGAATATACTTGAACTCCCTCTCAATACAAAACCGCCAACGATATCGCACCGGTCCCCCAAGAGTGCCTCGTTGGCGAGATGCACGATGAGATGTAACATCGGAGTGAAGAAGCCCAGGGGGAATATCATCTCTAACTTGCATAGCATGTCCGGCACTTGCTTCGCAGCTTCTCAATCACCTCGGTACATATCCGCTAGCACGGACCGTGCGGAAAAAATGGCTCACCTCCGCAAGCACTCGCCGGACATGATCGGGGAGATACCCTCGAAGCATCACCGGCATCAGCCGCTCAATCCATATATGATAGTCGTGACTCTTGAGCCCGTTTATTTTTCTCCGTAGCAAGATTGACTCCCTTACTCATATTCGAACAATAACCATCGGGGAACATCACGTCATATTTGAGCCACGTAAATGCCTCCTTCTTGTCGGCGCTATCAAGACGAGTACTTGGCATGCGGCTTTAACCAACCTTTTCGATTGCCCTCGGGAGGCTGCATGTGTAGAGCCACCCTGTCGCATATCTCCTCAATATCGACTCTAGCTGAAACATTATCCCTTGACTTGCCTGGTATGTTGCAGCAGGTGTTAAGGAATGCCTCCCCGCAATTCTTTTCGGTGTGCATCATATCGATATTATGGGGAAGTTCAAGGTCCTTGTAATACTCGAGCTCTGTTATGCCTGCTATGTGAGTCTGATACGTCCAAATTGCATCACTATTTTATATCATAAATTGCTGTTATTCATCGATATATTTCATATTGGGACACAATACTTATGTTATTTCATCTATTTTGCATGATTCATCATTATTGGAGGATCGAACGCCGGAGCCAGGATTCTGCTGGAAAAAGCACCGTCAGAACGCAATATTTCGGAAGATCAACTGTGGAAGGAAATTATACCAAAAATCCTATTTTTCAAGATGACGAAGGAGGCCAGAAGGAGGAGCCAGGAGGAGCCAGGGTGGGCCCACACCCTAGGGCGGCGCGGCCCAGGCCCTGGCCGCGCCGGCCTATGGTCTGGGGGGCCCACGACCCCTTTCGCCTCCTTTTCTTCGCGAAATCCTTCGTCCCGAAAACCTAAGCCGGAAGGGGTACCTCGCGAAGAGTTACAGCCGCCTCGCGGGGCGGAGAACACCGAGAGAGAAAGAGCTCTCCGGCGGGCAGGAATCCGCCGGGGAAATTCCCTCCGGGAGGGGGAAATCGACGCCATCGTCACCGTCATCGAGCTGGACATCATCTCCATCACCATCATCATCATCTCCACCATCATCACCGCCATCTCCTCCGCAGCACCTCGTCACCGCCGTAGCAATTTGGGTTTGATCTTGATTGTTTGATAGGGGAAACTCTCCCGGTATCTATTCATACTTGTTGTTGATGCTATTGAGTGAAACCATTGAACCAAGTTTATGTTCAGATTGTTATTCATCATCATATCACCTCCGATCATGTTCCGTATGATGTCTCGTGAGTAGTTCGTTTAGTTCTTGAGGACATGGGTGAAGTCTAAATGTTAGTAGTGAACTATGGTTGAGTAATATTCAATGGTGTGATATTTAAGTTGTGGTGTTATTCTTCTAGTGGTGTCATGTGAACGTCGACTACATGACACTTCACCATTTATGGGCCTAGGGGAATGCATCTTGTATTCGTTTGCCAATTGCGGGGTTGCCGGAGTGACGAAACCTAAACCCCCGTTGGTATATCGATGCGAGGAGGGATTGCGGGATCTCGCAGTTTAAGGCTGTGGTTAGATTTATTCTTAATTACTTTCTTGTAGTTGCGGATGCTTGCAAGGGGTATAATCACAAGTATGTATTTAGTCCTAGGAAGGGCGGTACATTAGCATAGGTTCACCCACACAACACTTATCATAACAATGAAGATTATTTAGCCGTATGTAGCGAAAGCACTAGACTAAAATCCCGTGTGTCCTCGAGAACGTTTGGTCATTATAAGTAAACAAACCGGCTTGTCCTTTGTGCTAAAAAGGATTGGGCCACTCGCTGCAATCATTTCTCTCGCATTTTACTTACTCGTATTTATTTCATCTGTTACATCAAAACCTCCCGAATACTTGTCTGTGAGCATTTACAGTGAAACCTTCATCGAAACTGCTTGTCAACACCTTCTGCTCCTCGTTGGGATCGACATTCTTACTTATCGAAGATACTACGATACACCCCCTATACTTGAGGGTCATCAAGACTATTTTCTGGCGCCGTTGCCGGGGAGTGAAGCGCTATTGGTAAGTGGAATTGGTAAGGAAAACCTTTCTCGTTGTGCTGATTTTATTTCTGTCTCGCTACTATAAGACATTATGGAGAGATCTTCTCTTCATTTTCTATTTGGGAAATCTACTACTACCGCAACGGTAGTGGATGAGGCGCCAGGTGAGGAAGTAATACCATATAAAATACCTACGAAAATTATTGAACATGTTATGGATAACCGCTATGAAGGGGATGGAACTGTCCATCCCGGTGATCATTTACTCGTTTTTGCATGAATTATGCGGGTTATTCAAATGTGCAGGTATTGCTATGGATGAAGTGAGGAAGAAATTATTCTCCTTATCGCTGTCCGGTAAGGCGGCGCATTGGTATAAATTACTCGGATAATGGGGATTCTCTTGAATGGAATGATATTGTGCCCCGGTTTTATTCTAAGTTCTATCCTCCAAGTGAAATTCATAAGGATCGGAATCGCATATATAATTTTTGGCCTCATGATGGAGAGAGTATTGCCCAAGCGTGGGGGAGATTGAAGTCTTTAATGCTCAAATGCCCCATTCATGAGCTTCCTGGTAATGTTATTATTGATAATTTCTATGCAAGACTTTCTTTTCAAGACAAGACCTTGCTGGATACTTCATGTTCTGGATCATTTACACGCAACAAAGAAGAGTTTAAAAGGGACCTTCTTGATCGAATCCAAGAAAATACTCGAAGGTTGGGAGAACGACAAAGATAGAGAATCGAGTATAATTTATGATTATAAATGCATTGAAGCTTTTATGGATACCGATAAATTTCGTAATATGAGTGCTACATATGGTCTTGATTCTCAAGTCGCCGTAAATCTTTATAAAGCTTTTGCCTCTCATTATGAATTGCCAAAGAAGAATTTTGATAAGTATCATGAACCGTATAAAGATAAAATTGATTCATCTATTAATAAGTGTGTTGTAATTGAAACTGCCGATCGCATTATTCCCGAAGCTTATATTGAAAAAACTCCTTTTCCCGCTAAAATGAAAGAGTACTCGTTATAAATAGTGCAGTTCATAAAAGTGAAAAGAAACCCGTAGAACCCGAAGAACAAATAAAAGTTGAACTCTGTCGTTGCAATAGTTAAAGATCTTGTGACTGAAAATGTGGAGGATGGTCATATTATTTTCTGTGAAGATGCTTCTAATATTGTTTCACATCCTAATAAACCCAAACAAGCTAGTGTTCCTATGATGTCTGTCAAAATTGGTGATCATTGCTATTATGGATTATGTGATATTGGTGCAAGTGTTAGTGCTATTCCGTATGAGCTTTACACGGAGATTATGCATGAAATTGATTCTTGTGAACTTGAAGAAATTGATGTGGTTATTCAGCTGGCTAATAGAGAAACTATTTCACCAATTGGTATTGTTCGAGATGTGGAAGTCTTATGCGGTAAGATTAAATATCCTGCTGACTTTTTGGTACTAGGTTCTCGTCGCTAGTGATTATTGTCCTATTATTTTTGGTAGACCTTTTCTAAATACTTGTGGAGCTATTATAGATTGCAAGAAAGAGAAAATTTTGACTAAATTTTTCTGGTGAATCTTATGAGTTTAACTTCTCTAAATTTACTAAAACTCCTTATAAATCTGATTTGCCTAGTAATGATTTTAAAATGGAGCAATGTGCATCTATTGTTCTTGTTCCTAACAATCCTTTGCAGCAACATTTGGAGGATAGCGAGAGTGAAATTTTTAGGAAAGAAAGAGATGAACTTGAGGAAATTTTTCTTCGCCAACCTATTCTCAAGCATGATTTACCGGTGGAAGATTTGGGTACAACACCGCCACCAAAGGAAGATCCTGTTTTTGATTTAAAGCCTTTACCCGATAATCTTAAATATGCTCATATTGATGATAAGAAAATATATCCTGTTATTATTAGTTCTAAGCTTTCGAGTTTGAAGAAGAAAGGTTATTGGGAATATTGAAGAAACACCGAGGAGCTATTGGCTACACTCTTGATGATTTAAAGGGGATTTCTCCATCTATTTGCCAACATGCTATTAATATGGAAGATGATGCAAAGCCTCGTTGTTGAACCTCAACGTCGTCTAATTCCGAAGATGAAGGAAGTGGTAAGGAATGAGGTATTACGACTTCTTGAAGCCGGTATTATATATCCTATTGCCGATAGTAGATGGGTTAGTCCTGTGCATTGCGTTCCCAAGAAAGGAGGTATGACTCGTTGTGCCTAATGATAATGATGAGCTCATTCCTCAAAGAGTAGTTGTAGGGTATAGAATGTGCATTGATTTTCGAAAAGTTAATAAAGTTACTAAGAAAGATCATTACCCTTTACCATTTATTGATCAAATGCTAGAAAGATTGTCTAAAAATACTCATTTTTGCTTTCTTGATGGATATTCGGGTTTTCACAAATTGCTCGTTAAAGCTAAAGATCAAGAGAAAACCACTTTTACTTGTCCCTATGGAACTTATGCTTATAGGCGTATGCCTTTTGGTTTATGTAATGCTCCCGCTACTTTTCAAAGATGCATGTCTCGCTATTTTTCATGGTTTTTGTGAGAGTATTGTAGAGGTATTCATGGATGATTTTTCTGTCTATGGGAACTCATTTGATAGTTGTTTGCGAAATCTTGATAAAGTTTTGCAGAGATGTGAAGAAACTAATCTTGTTCTTAATTGGGAGAAATGCCACTTTATGGTTAATGAAGGAATTGTATTGGGACATAAAATTTCCGAAAGAGGTATTGAAGTTGATAGAGCTAAAGTTGAAGCAATTGAGAAGATGCCCTATCCGAGGGATGTTAAAGGTATTCGTAGTGTTCTTGGTCATGCTCGGGTTTTATAGGAGATTTATTAAAGATTTCTCCAAGATTTCAAAGCCTCTTACTAATCTCCTTCAAAAAGATGTACCATTTGTTTTTGATGATGATTGTAAGGAAGCTTTTGAAACTCTTAAGAAAGCCTTAACAACTCGCTCCTATAGTTGAACCCCCGACTGGAATTTACCATTTGAAATTATGTGTGATGCTAGTGATTTTATTGTAGGCGCTCGTTCTTGGACAGCGAGTAGATAAAAAACTGAATGTTATTCATTATGCTAGTAAAACCCTTGATGCTGCTCAAAGAACTTATGCTACAACCGAAAAGGAATTGTTGGTTGTAGTCTTTGCTTGTGATAAATTCAGATCTTATATTGTTGATTCAAAAGTTACTATTCATACTGATCATGCCGCAATTAGATACCTTATGACAAAGAAAGATGCTAAGCCAAGGCTTATTAGGTGGGTACTTCTGTTGCAAGAATTTGATTTACATATTGTAGATAGGAAAGGTGCTGATAATCCTGTTGTTGATAATTTGTCTAGATTGGAAAATATTGCTTATGATCCTGTTCCTGTTAATGATAGTTTTCCAAATGAACAATTGGCTGTAATAAAGGTGAGCTCGCGAGACAGTCCATGGTATGCTGATTATGCTAACTTTATTGTTTCCAAGTATTTGCCTCCAACCTTTTCAGCTCAAGCAAAGGAGGAAATTCTTTTATGATTTGAGGCATTATTTCGGGATGACCCACACTTATATAAAGAAGGAGTGGATGGTATTATGCGAAGATGTGTCCCCGAATATGAACAACAAGAGATATTGAGTAAATGTCATGGCGAGTGCTTATGGAGGACATCACGCCGGAGAAAGAACCGCGCAAAAGGTTTTGCAATCAGGTTTTTATTGGCCAACTCTCTTCAAGGATGCGAGAAAGTTTATTTTATCTTGTGATGAATGCCAAAGGGTTGGTAATATCTCCAGCACGCAATGAAATGCCAATGAATTATACTCTTGTTATTGAACCGTTTGATTGTTGGGGATTTGACTTCATGGGACCTTTTCCGTCTTCGGAAGGTAACACTCATATACTTGTTGCTGTTGATTATGTTACTAAATGGGTGGAAGCTATACCTACAAAAAGTGCTGATGGTGAGACCTCTTTAAAAATGCTTTTAGATATTATTTTTCCTAGATTTGGAGTTCCTAGATATATTATGACCGATGGAGGTTCTCATTTTATTCATGGAGGTTTTAGAAAGACTCTTGCTAAGTATGGTATTAATCATAGAATTGCTTCCGCTTATCATCCTCAAACTAGTGGTCAAGTAGAATTATCAAATAGAGAAATTAAATCTATTTTGGGAAAGACTCGTTAATAAATCTAGAAAGAATTGGACTAGTAAATTGAGAGATGCACTATGGGCTTATAGAACTGCTTATAAAAACCCCATGGGAATGTCACCTTATAAAATGGTTTACGGAAAAGCTTGTCATTTACCTTTAGAGTTAGAACACAAAGCTTATAGGGTCTGTTAGAGAATTAAATAAAGATCCTAAACTTGCCGGTGATAAGAGGTTGTTACAATTAAGTTCTCTAGATGAATGGAGAAGCGAAGCTTATGAAAATGCTAAACTCTTTAAAGAAAAAGTTAAAAAATGGCATGATAGGAGGATCATCAAAAGAGAGTTTAATATTGGGGATAAAGTCCTATTGTATCGGTCTCGTCTCAGATTCTTTGCAGGGAAATTACTCTCGAAATGGGAAGGACCATATGTTGTCGAGGAGGTGTATCGCTCGGGAGCAATCAAGATTAGCTCTCTCCAAGGCAATGCTACGCAAGTGGTGAATGGACAAAGACTCAAGCATTATATCTCGGGTGATTCTTATAATGTTGATGTTGATATTATTCAAGTGGAAACACCGGAAGCTTTCATCAAAGGACAAATTGACAGATCCGCCGAACTCGACTTTGAATAGGTAACAGATCGGTAATGAAAAGTACGCAATTTACTTTCCGAACTATATTTTTGCTGTTTCTGGAAAATATGAGAAATTACGAGTTCGAAACGGAGTGGAAAGGACGCACGAGGGGGCGCCACCATAGGCCGGCGCGGCCTGACCTGGGCCCGCGCCGACCTATGGTCTGGCCGCCCCGTCGCCCCTTTCCGACTCTGGTTCGATCTGGTACTTTCCTTTTGTTGAGAAAATTTTTGCTATATAATCCCCCGGACCCCTGGAGGTCCGTATATCGTGTTTTTGACGTGTTTTGTTTCGAGCTGTTTCTGCCAGGATCTGTTTTTAGTCTAGAAGCATCATGGCCCCCAACAACAAGGGCAAGGGGCTTTCGGAGGAAGAAGTGAAGGAGGTGCCACCAAGACAAGAGCAGCAAGCCGGAGGGAGCAAGCAAATCTTGGTGGGATCTATTGACACTCGACGTTCTTTCTCTCATAACCTGCAGGGACCTTTACCACCAGCTCTTAGCCTCAACTCCTTCCCCATGATGGAAGAAGTTCTACGGGTTACCGATGAGTTTTGTGATCAATATCGGGCTCTGAGAAGAGAAGTGGAGATACTCCAGGAGGAGAACTGCCGTCTCCGAAGATTGATTGAATACCACTCGATTCGCGTCACAAGGTCGTCATCGCCAACCTCAGATAACAATGAATCTCTTCGAATCCTAGTGCAGAATTGTCAAGCTGAGAAACTGAAGTTGAAGGAGCTTATTAAGAAGCGCGGGAAGAATTCATCACCACCATCTCCTCAGGGGTAATTCATCATCGGTATTGGCATCCCCTTGGTTTGTTCCAAGCTTGGGGGAGTGCCGCGGTATCACATTATCACTATCTTTTACTTTTGTTGTCAAGTAGTGTCATATCATGAGTAGGGAAGTTATCATATGAGATGGGTTGCGTTTGGAAGTATCTCTCCTTTAGTTTGTCTATGTATCCCTTGGTGTGAGTTATCGATATGGAATATTAATGAGAAGTCTTATCATTTACATATTGCACATCTTATTTTAGTTTGCATTCTCTACTATATGATTCGTCTTGTTGTTAGTATAGGTATCACTTTGGGAGCATTGAATAAATCTATTTGGTTTTGGCAAACTTAGCATTGGTCAATAGCAACAACGCTTTGAGGTTTAAATAGAAAAGAGAAATACATGTAGATGTTTCATTGTCTTTCTTGTTAGCTCATAGCTCATTATTCCGAAGTTAAAATTGTTTGTGCTTACAAGGAAGATGCATGATTGTTTCTATCATATGTATATTTGTTTGTTTCCCTCGACTCTTATGCTTGCTAATTAGCCTTGCTAGCCAAAGACCCGCACCGAGAGGGAATACTTCTCGTGCATCCAAACCTTAACCCAAACCTATGTCATTTGTGTCCACCATACCTACCTACTACATGGTATTTTCTCGCCATTCCAAGTAAATACTTCATGTGCTACCTTTAAACAATTCAAAACTTAGTATCTCTTATTTGTGTCAATGTTTCATAGCTCATGAGGAAGTATGTGGTGTTTTATCTTTCAATCTTGTTGGGCAATTTCCACCAATGGACTAGTGGCTTCGTCCGCTTATCCAATAATTTTGCAAAAAGAGCCGGCAATGGGATTCCCAGTCCCAAATTAATTAAACTAAATAGACACTCCTCCATGGTATGTGATTGATGGACGGCACCCGAAGGATTCGGTTAGCCATGGATTGTGTAAGCAAAGGTTGGGGGAGTGTCATCATCATCATAAAGCTAAAATAAAAAGGCACTCCTTCATGGTATGAGATTGTTGGCAGTGCACCCGAGGATTCGGTTAGCCATGGTTTGTGAAAGAAAGGTTGGAAGGAGTGCCACACAAAATGAAAATAATATGGGAGCCGCTCTTAGGAGGTTGTCCGGCAAGGGGGTTAGAGTACCCGCTACCGATCGTTGACAACAACAAACACCTCTCAAAATGTTACTTTTATTATCTTTATATGATTTCAAAACCGAAAAAGCTCTAGCACATGATTTAATCCCTGCTTCCCTCTGCGAAGGGCCTGTCTTTTACTTTATGTTGAGTCAGTAAACCTATTTCTCTCCATCTCAAGCAAGCATTTGAGTAGTTGTGATCAAACCATTATATTGTGATTTGCTACATCATGTCTTTTATTCTTCCTTGTTTAGTACAAGTTTTATCTGAATGAATATAGCTTTGCAAGTTATCAATGATTATGAAGAGACCATTATGATTGAGTATGCAAGTTGTGCCTTATAAACTTTAGTATGAGAGCGCTGCTCAATGAGATAAATATAATCTGTTAATTGTTCTCTGACCAAGAACGAAGTTTGCCCTCACCAATGATGTTTTCTTATGCACCTTTACTTGTGATTACCTTATACTTGTTTCAATATGAGTTATAAGAGATTGTTTACTATAATATCCTGTGTGGATGAATATGATGCTTCTTGTCCGTATTTTATTTATCGACTCTTCACTCCATAAACATGTGGTCATGTCTATCGAGTTCAGTTTCGCTTGGGGACAAGCGAAGTCTAAGCTTGGGGGGAGTTGATACGTCCAAATTGCATCACTATTTTATATCATAAATTGCTGTTATTCATCGATATATTTCATATTGGGACACAATACTTATGTTATTTCATCTATTTTGCATGATTCATCATTATTGGAGGATCGAACGCCGGAGCCAGGATTCTCGCTGGAAAAAGCACCGTCGTAACGCAATATTTCGGAAGATCAACTGTGGAAGGAAATTATACCAAAAATCCTATTTTTCAAGATGACGAAGGAGGCCGAAGGAGGAGCCGGGAGGAGCCGGGGTGGGCCCACACCCTAGGGCGGCGCGGCCCGGGCCCCGGCCGCGCCGGCCTATGGTCCGGGGGCCCACGACCCCTTTCGCCTCCTTTTCTTCGCGAAATCCTTCGTCCCGAAAACCTAAGCCGAAGGGGTACCTCGCGAAGAGTTACGGCCCGCCTCGCGGGGCGGAGAACACCGGAGAGAAAAGAGCTCTCCGGCGGGCAGGAATCCGCCGGGAAATTCCCTCCGGGAGGGGAAATCGACGCCATCGTCACCGTCATCGAGCTGGACATCATCTCCATCACCATCATCATCATCTCCACCATCATCACCGCCATCTCCTCCGCAGCACCTCGTCACCGCCGTAGCAATTTGGGTTTGATCTTGATTGTTTGATAGGGGAAACTCTCCCGGTATCTATTCATACTTGTTGTTGATGCTATTGAGTGAAACCATTGAACCAAGTTTATGTTCAGATTGTTATTCATCATCATATCACCTCCGATCATGTTCCGTATGATGTCTCGTGAGTAGTTCGTTTAGTTCTTGAGGACATGGGTGAAGTCTAAATGTTAGTAGTGAACTATGGTTGAGTAATATTCAATGGTGTGATATTTAAGTTGTGGTGTTATTCTTCTAGTGGTGTCATGTGAACGTCGACTACATGACACTTCACCATTTATGGGCCTAGGGGAATGCATCTTGTATTCGTTTGCCAATTGCGGGGTTGCCGGAGTGACGTAAACCTAAACCCCGTTGGTATATCGATGCGGGAGGGATTGCAGGATCTCGTAGTTTAAGGCTCGTGGTTAGATTTATTCTTAATTACTTTCTTGTAGTTGCGGATGCTTGCAAGGGGTATAATCACAAGTATGTATTTAGTCCTAGGAAGGGCGGTACATTAGCATAGGTTCACCCACACAACACTTATCATAACAATGAAGATTATTTAGCCGTATGTAGCGAAAGCACTAGACTAAAATCCCGTGTGTCCTCGAGAACGTTTGGTCATTATAAGTAAACAAACCGGCTTGTCCTTTGTGCTAAAAAGGATTGGGCCACTCGCTGCAATCATTTCTCTCGCATTTTACTTACTCGTATTTATTTCATCTGTTACATCAAAACCTCCCGAATACTTGTCCGTGAGCATTTACAGTGAAACCTTCATCGAAACTGCTTGTCAACACCTTCTGCTCCTCGTTGGGATCGACATTCTTACTTATCGAAGATACTACGATACACCCCCTATACTTGAGGGTCATCAGAGTCCAGTTGTGCGTTTTACCATATCCCTCAAATTGGTGGCCGGGTTCCTTACTAGGCTGGAGAGCACGTAGCTCAGCATCAACAGTTGCACCATCGAACTTTGGTATTTCTTTATGTTCAAGCACAACTACGCCTTTCGTGAAGTTCTTCTTGTCGGATCCGAACCGATGCCCTGGACTCGAGGAACTTGCGGTGTTTGTCAAAGGCAACATATTTGTGTCCAGCTTTTAGGTGCCCGAATTCTAGTTCGTGCTCGCACACTCGGGCATGGAAACTTACCAGCTGTACTATGCCCACGTAATAGGGCGTACCCGGGTAGGTCATGCATCGAATAGTGGAACCAAACTTTCATGATGAAGTTTCTCTTTGAGGCTCGGTCGTATGTCAATGTACCGTGATGCCACGAGTGGTGCAAATCATCCACAAGTGGTTGCATTAAGACACTCAATTTCTTCCCTGGATATTCGGGCCCTGGAAGGATCATCGACAAGAATATGTTCTTCCTTTGCATTACGACTCCGGGAGGGAGATTGAGCGGAATAACAAACACGGGCCAGCAGCTGTACGCGGCAGTCGACATACCATATGGGTTGAATCCATCGGTTGCTATCGCAATTCTAACATTCCGAGCCTCACTTGCCTCATTTGGGTGCTTTTCATCGAAGTGCTTCCATGATTGACCATCAGATGGATGTACCATGGGTACCCGTTTCTTCTCCTCCTGCAATCTTATCCCGGTCTTATGCCATGTCATCTGGCTTGCGGTCTCCTCGAACATGTAAAGCCGCTGGATTCTTTTGATGAATGGGAGATAACGAAGAATCTTTATGGCTACTTTTGTCCGCCTCTTCCGACCATTGCCTACATCTACCTCATGATACCTAGAGTGACCACACTTGGCACGAGTACTTGTCATCCGCATAGTCTTTCCAAAACAAAAGGCAAAGTTTTGGACAGACATCATATGTTACATAATCCATTTTCAATGCTTTCAAGATTTTCTTCGTTTCGTACATGGTCTTGGGCAAGCAATGACCTTCGGGCAACATGTTACCTATCGTGCTCGTAGTCTTTTCAAAGGATGCTCGAGTACTCTCAAACATGCACTTGTCGGCTAGCAACTGCGTGATGCCATCAAGTTGAGACATTTTTGCACCCGGGTATAGAGGCCTCCTAGCCGAGGCCATCATATCAATGAAGGCGCTCGCGGTTGGCTCAGGTTCCTCGTCTGGAAGTTCCTCCGGTTGTGGCGGTCCCTCCGGTTCAGGCGGTTCCTCCGGTTCAGACTGTTCGTCCCATGGTAACTCTGGCATGTCGGCATCCCGAAGATCATCTAGCAAGTTTAAGATGCCATCGTTCTCATTGCCATCGATCCGCTGCCGCATCACCTCACCTCTATCACGTTCGTGCCGAGAAAAGTCGACCGGCGGGTCGTAGTCACGCATATACCCATTCCACCAAAGGTGTTTAGTCATCTCTAGAATATCCTTAGGATGACGCCTCCTGCATACACTGCAAGGGCAACGGGGACGAACGACCCCCTTCGAACCACGAGCTAACTCCTTCACTAACAAATCGGTCTTCCATTTCCATTCATCTGTTACTTGAGTCGAACTAACACGGCCACTGTACATCCACTCATTATCAGCCATCCTGCTTTATTGCGTGACAAACAACAAATAGTAGCATGAAATTGAATGCATCATATTTTTATTTTTCTACCGGCGAAAACGCGTGCATCAACCTACATCTCTACTAGGTGGGCTCCTAGCAGCCCCGGACCCGTAGTTGGGTACGTTCTCCACGTTCGCTCGGGTGCGAGACAGAATTTCGGCAGCACCTCCCCGCTGCTCTCCCGATACACGTCTCGGCAAAAGCCGAGAGGATGTGCATCCGGAGAACAACAGGGAGGCGCTGACGAAATCCTGTCTCGCACCCGAGCAGAACGTGGAAAACGTACCCAACTACGGGTCCGGCGACTGTCCCGTAAATGCCACAAGCGTTACGGTTCAAAATATGCTGACCACTAATGCATATTTATCCGCGTAACGCTTGCGGACGGGAATTGACACCTAGGTTACGCGACTTCACGGAGAAATTAAATCTAATGACATAAAAAATGCGGAGGGGGAGTCGGCAATTCAGCTCACCCTCGGCTGTAGAGGAAGTAGTCGAACAACCGGCGATGTCGACGGCCGTAGAGATGCGCCGCAAGATCCGGGGTCGTCACGCGAGGTGCTCACTTAGGGACCTAGTTAAAATAATAAAAATTTGTCAATGCAAATTCATCAATTGATCAAACAAATGTTCTACAAAATTCTAATTTATTTCATTTCAATTTCCATTTCTATTCCTTCATTTTCATTTCAATATTTTACCAATTCCTATTTCTATTCCATTTCCTATTTCATTTCAATTTCATTTCAATTTCATTTCAATATTTTCTATTTCTATTCCATTTCATCTTTCCTATTTCTATTTCATTTTCATACTACTAAAAAGCTAATTCCTACTAGTAAAAAGCTACAAAAAAGAAAAAAAATGGAGCTTACAGGGGTGGCGGGCCGGCTCGGCTGTTGCGGGGGAGGCGCGGAGGCGGGTGGTGGCGCGGAGGCCGGGGCGGCGGCGGGTCGGGGCCGGGGCGGAGGCGGGTCGGGGCCGGGGCGGAGGCGGGTCGGGGCCGGGCGGAGGCGGCGTGCTCGGCCATCGGCGGCGCGGAGGCGGGTGGCGGCGCGAGGCCGGGCGGCGGCGGGTCGGGGCCGGGGCGGAGGCGGGTCGGGGCCGGGCGGAGGCGGGTCGGGGTCGGGGCCGGGCGGAGGCGGCGTGCCGGCCGGCGGGATCCGGCGGGCGGCGGCGGGATCTGGCGGGCGGCGCGGGTGGCGGCGGGTGGTGGCGGCGCGGCGGCCGGGAGGGGGATGGCGGCGGCGCAGCGGACCAGGGCGTGGGCGTGGGCGCGTGCGCGTGTGCGTGGAGGGAGATGGCTCGGTGGCCCCGCGCGCGTGCCGACCACAGTTAAGTGGCCAGGCTGTGCCGACGGCCTAGCTGTGCCGACGGCCACCGTCGGCACAGTTAGGTTTTTTTTTTAAAATAAATACTGTTTTTTTTTATTATTATTTTTTTTAAAATAAATACTGTCACTATTTACTAAACCCTAACCCTATAGGTTAAATCCTAAACACTAACCCTAACACTAACCCTAAACACTAACCCTAACCCTATAGGTTGTGTCACCGTCGGCACAAGTAGTTTTTTTGTTTTTTTATTTTTTATTTTTTAAAATAAATACTATCAGTATTTACTGCAAATAATAAGAATAGAATAGATCATCTCAAACCCTAACCCTAAACACTAACCCTAATCAATTACTATAGAACCCCCTGTCCGAGAAGCCGGACACACCGAGGGGTAGCATTGGATGTAGAACCATCACAAATCACTTATGTGCATGCCATGTGGACACACACAAGTTTTGGGGCCATTCCCTAGATCCGATGCTCGATTTCCGAAGAAACCCTAGTTCCGTTGACCGCGCCGTCTACCCCTTTGATCGCATCCCATCGGGGTCCCCGGTGGGCGTGTGCCTCCATTTGAGCTTGGTTAGGTCATAGGTACATGTGGAAACAAGGATCATCCCATATGATCACAAGGTTCTCTCCGGTTCACCTCCGAGGAGTTCCCCCTATACATGCGGAATCCGCCTAAGTGTAGGAACCCCCGTCCGAGAAGCCGGACACACCGGGGGGTAGCATTGGATGTAGAGCCATCACAAATCACTTATGTGCATGCCATGTGGACACACACAAGTTTTGGGCCATTCCCTAGATCCGATGCTCGATTTCTGAAGAAACCCTAGTTCTGTTGACCGCGCCGTCTACCCCTTTGATCGCATCCCATCGGGGTCCCCGGTGGGCGTGTGCCTCCATTTGAGCTTGGTTAGGTCATAGGTACATGTGGAAACAAGGATCATCCCATATGATCACAAGGTTCTCTCCGGTTCACCTCCGAGGAGTTCCCCCTATACATGCGGAATCCGCCTAAGTGTAGGAACCCCCTGTCCGAGAAGCCGGACACACCGGGGGGTAGCATTGGATGTAGAACCATCACAAATCACTTATGTGCATGCCATGTGGACACACACAAGTTTTGGGGCCATTCCCTAGATCCGATGCTCGATTTCCGAAGAAACCCTAGTTCCGTTGACCGCGCCGTCTACCCCTTTGATCGCATCCCATCGGGGTCCCCGGTGGGCGTGTGCCTCCATTTGAGCTTGGTTAGGTCATAGGTACATGTGGAAACAAGGATCATCCCATATGATCACAAGGTTCTCTCCGGTTCACCTCCGAGGAGTTCCCCCTATACATGCGAGAATCTGCCTAAGTGTAGGAACCCCCTGTCCGAGAAGCCGGACACACCCGGGGGTAGCATTGGATGTAGAGCCATCACAAATCACTTATGTGCATGCCATGTGGACACACACAAGTTTTGGGGCCATTCCCTAGATCCGATGCTCGATTTCGAAGAAACCCTAGTTCCGTTGACCGCGCCGTCTACCCCTTTGATCGCATCCCATCGGGGTCCCCGGTGGGCGTGTGCCTCCATTTGAGCTTGGTTAGGTCATAGGTACATGTGGAAACAAGGATCATCCCATATGATCACAAGGTTCTCTCCGGTTCACCTCCGAGGAGTTCCCCCTATACATGCGAATCCGCCTAAGTGTAGGAACCCCCGTCCGAGAAGCCGGACACACCCGGGGGGTAGCATTGGATGTAGAACCATCACAAATCACTTATGTGCATGCCATGTGGACACACACAAGTTTTGGGGCCATTCCCTAGATCCGATGCTCGATTTCCGAAGAAACCCTAGTTCCGTTGACCGCGCCGTCTACCCCTTTGATCGCATCCCATCGGGGGTCCCCGGTGGGCGTGTGCCTCCATTTGAGCTTGGTTAGGTCATAGGTACATGTGGAAACAAGGATCATCCCATATGATCACAAGGTTCTCTCCGGTTCACCTCCGAGGGAGTTCCCCTATACATGCAGAATCCGCCTAAGTGTAGGAACCCCTGTCCGAGAAGCCGGACACACCCGGGGGGTAGCATTGGATGTAGAACCATCACAAATCACTTATGTGCATGCCATGTGGACACACACAAGTTTTGGGGCCATTCCCTAGATCCGATGCTCGATTTACGAAGAAACCCTAGTTCCGTTGACCGCGCCGTCTACCCCTTTGACCGCATCCCATCGGGGTCCCCGGTGGGCGTGTGCCTCCATTTGAGCTTGGTTAGGTCATAGGTACATGTGGAAACAAGGATCATCCCATATGATCACAAGGTTCTCTCCGGTTCACCTCCGAGGAGTTCCCCCTATACATGCGGAATCCGCCTAAGTGTAGGAACCCCCTGTCCGAGAAGCCGGACACACCCGGGGGGGTAGCATTGGATGTAGAGCCATCACAAATCACTTATGTGCATGCCATGTGGACACACACAAGTTTTGGGGCCATTCCCTAGATCCGATGCTCGATTTCTGAAGAAACCCTAGTTACGTTGACCGCGCCGTCTACCCCTTTGATCGCATCCCATCGGGGTCCCCGGTGGGCGTGTGCCTCCATTTGAGCTTGGTTAGGTCATAGGTACATGTGGAAACAAGGATCATCCCATATGATCACAAGGTTCTCTCCGGTTCACCTCCGAGGAGTTCCCCCTATACATGCAGAATCGGCCTAAGTGTAGGAACCCCCTGTCCGAGAAGCCGGACACACCCGGGGGGTAGCATTGGATGTAGAACCATCACAAATCACTTATGTGCATGCCATGTGGACACACACAAGTTTTGGGGCCATTCCCTAGATCCGATGCTCGATTTACGAAGAAACCCTAGTTCCGTTGACCGCGCCGTCTACCCCTTTGATCGCATCCCATCGGGGGTCCCCGGTGGGCGTGTGCCTCCATTTGAGCTTGGTTAGGTCATAGGTACATGTGGAAACAAGGATCATCCCATATGATCACAAGGTTCTCTCCGGTTCACCTCCGAGGAGTTCCCCTATACATGCGGAATCCGCCTAAGTGTAGGAACCCCCGTCCGAGAAGCCGGACACACCCGGGGGTAGCATTGGATGTAGAGCCATCACAAATCACTTATGTGCATGCCATGTGGACACACACAAGTTTTGGGGCCATTCCCTAGATCCGATGCTCGATTTACGAAGAAACCCTAGTTCCGTTGACCGCGCCGTCTACCCCTTTGATCGCATCCCATCGGGGTCCCCGGTGGGCGTGTGCCTCCATTTGAGCTTGGTTAGGTCATAGGTACATGTGGAAACAAGGATCATCCCATATGATCACAAGGTTCTCTCCGGTTCACCTCCGAGGGAGTTCCCCCTATACATGCGAGAATCCGCCTAAGTGTAGGAACCCCCGTCCGAGAAGCCGGACACACCCGGGGGGTAGCATTGGATGTAGAACCATCACAAATCACTTATGTGCATGCCATGTGGACACACACAAGTTTTGGGGCCATTCCCTAGATCCGATGCTCGATTTCGAAGAAACCCTAGTTCCGTTGACCGCGCCGTCTACCCCTTTGATCGCATCCCATCGGGGTCCCCGGTGGGCGTGTGCCTCCATTTGAGCTTGGTTAGGTCATAGGTACATGTGGAAACAAGGATCATCCCATATGATCACAAGGTTCTCTCCGGTTCACCTCCGAGGGAGTTCCCCCTATACATGCGGAATCCGCCTAAGTGTAGGAACCCCCGTCCGAGAAGCCGGACACACCCGGGGGGTAGCATTGGATGTAGAACCATCACAAATCACTTATGTGCATGCCATGTGGACACACACAAGTTTTGGGGCCATTCCCTAGATCCGATGCTCGATTTCCGAAGAAACCCTAGTTACGTTGACCGCGCCGTCTACCCCTTTGATCGCATCCCATCGGGGTCCCCGGTGGGCGTGTGCCTCCATTTGAGCTTGGTTAGGTCATAGGTACATGTGGAAACAAGGATCATCCCATATGATCACAAGGTTCTCTCCGGTTCACCTCCGAGGAGTTCCCCCTATACATGCGGAATCCGCCTAAGTGTAGGAACCCCCTGTCCGAGAAGCCGGACACACCCGGGGGTAGCATTGGATGTAGAGCCATCACAAATCACTTATGTGCATGCCATGTGGACACACACAAGTTTTGGGGCCATTCCCTAGATCCGATGCTCGATTTACGAAGAAACCCTAGTTACGTTGACCGCGCCGTCTACCCCTTTGATCGCATCCCATCGGGGTCCCCGGTGGGCGTGTGCCTCCATTTGAGCTTGGTTAGGTCATAGGTACATGTGGAAACAAGGATCATCCCATATGATCACAAGGTTCTCTCCGGTTCACCTCCGAGGGAGTTCCCCCTATACATGCGGAATCCGCCTAAGTGTAGGAACCCCCGTCCGAGAAGCCGGACACACCGGGGGGGTAGCATTGGATGTAGAACCATCACAAATCACTTATGTGCATGCCATGTGGACACACACAAGTTTTGGGGCCATTCCCTAGATCCGATGCTCGATTTCTGAAGAAACCCTAGTTCTGTTGACCGCGCCGTCTACCCCTTTGATCGCATCCCATCGGGGGTCCCCGGTGGGCGTGTGCCTCCATTTGAGCTTGGTTAGGTCATAGGTACATGTGGAAACAAGGATCATCCCATATGATCCCAAGGTTCTCTCCGGTTCACCTCCGAGGGAGTTCCCCCCTATACATGCGGAATCTGCCTAAGTGTAGGAACCCCCTGTCCGAGAAGCCGGACACACCGGGGGGGTAGCATTGGATGTAGAACCATCACAAATCACTTATGTGCATGCCATGTGGACACACACAAGTTTTGGGGCCATTCCCTAGATCCGATGCTCGATTTCCGAAGAAACCCTAGTTACGTTGACCGCGCCGTCTACCCCTTTGATCGCATCCCATCGGGGTCCCCGGTGGGCGTGTGCCTCCATTTGAGCTTGGTTAGGTCATAGGTACATGTGGAAACAAGGATCATCCCATATGATCACAAGGTTCTCTCCGGTTCACCTCCGAGGAGTTCCCCCTATACATGCGAGATCCGCCTAAGTGTAGGAACCCCCTGTCCGAGAAGCCGGACACACCCGGGGGGGTAGCATTGGATGTAGAACCATCACAAATCACTTATGTGCATGCCATGTGGACACACACAAGTTTTGGGGCCATTCCCTAGATCCGATGCTCGATTTCCGAAGAAACCCTAGTTACGTTGACCGCGCCGTCTACCCCTTTGATCGCATCCCATCGGGGTCCCCCGGTGGGCGTGTGCCTCCATTTGAGCTTGGTTAGGTCATAGGTACATGTGGAAACAAGGATCATCCCATATGATCACAAGGTTCTCTCCGGTTCACCTCCGAGGAGTTCCCCCTATACATGCGAGATCCGCCTAAGTGTAGGAACCCCCTGTCCGAGAAGCCGGACACACCGGGGGGTAGCATTGGATGTAGAACCATCACAAATCACTTATGTGCATGCCATGTGGACACACACAAGTTTTGGGGCCATTCCCTAGATCCGATGCTCGATTTCCGAAGAAACCCTAGTTACGTTGACCGCGCCGTCTACCCCTTTGATCGCATCCCATCGGGGGTCCCCGGTGGGCGTGTGCCTCCATTTGAGCTTGGTTAGGTCATAGGTACATGTGGAAACAAGGATCATCCCATATGATCACAAGGTTCTCTCCGGTTCACCTCCGAGGGAGTTCCCCCTATACATGCGGAATCCGCCTAAGTGTAGGAACCCCTGTCCGAGAAGCCGGACACACCCGGGGGGGTAGCATTGGATGTAGAACCATCACAAATCACTTATGTGCATGCCATGTGGACACACACAAGTTTTGGGGCCATTCCCTAGATCCGATGCTCGATTTCTGAAGAAACCCTAGTTCTGTTGACCGCGCCGTCTACCCCTTTGATCGCATCCCATCGGGGTCCCCGGTGGGCGTGTGCCTCCATTTGAGCTTGGTTAGGTCATAGGTACATGTGGAAACAAGGATCATCCCATATGATCACAAGGTTCTCTCCGGTTCACCTCCGAGGAGTTCCCCCTATACATGCGGAATCCGCCTAAGTGTAGGAACCCCCTGTCCGAGAAGCCGGACACACCCGGGGGGGTAGCATTGGATGTAGAGCCATCACAAATCACTTATGTGCATGCCATGTGGACACACACAAGTTTTGGGGCCATTCCCTAGATCCGATGCTCGATTTCTGAAGAAACCCTAGTTCTGTTGACCGCGCCGTCTACCCCTTTGATCGCATCCCATCGGGGGTCCCCGGTGGGCGTGTGCCTCCATTTGAGCTTGGTTAGGTCATAGGTACATGTGGAAACAAGGATCATCCCATATGATCACAAGGTTCTCTCCGGTTCACCTCCGAGGGAGTTCCCCCTATACATGCGGAATCCGCCTAAGTGTAGGAACCCCCGTCCGAGAAGCCGGACACACCCGGGGGGGTAGCATTGGATGTAGAACCATCACAAATCACTTATGTGCATGCCATGTGGACACACACAAGTTTTGGGGCCATTCCCTAGATCCGATGCTCGATTTCGAAGAAACCCTAGTTCCGTTGACCGCGCCGTCTACCCCTTTGATCGCATCCCATCGGGGTCCCCCGGTGGGCGTGTGCCTCCATTTGAGCTTGGTTAGGTCATAGGTACATGTGGAAACAAGGATCATCCCATATGATCACAAGGTTCTCTCCGGTTCACCTCCGAGGGAGTTCCCCCTATACATGCGGAATCCGCCTAAGTGTAGGAACCCCCGTCCGAGAAGCCGGACACACCCGGGGGGGTAGCATTGGATGTAGAACCATCACAAATCACTTATGTGCATGCCATGTGGACACACACAAGTTTTGGGGCCATTCCCTAGATCCGATGCTCGATTTCTGAAGAAACCCTAGTTCTGTTGACCGCGCCGTCTACCCCTTTGATCGCATCCCATCGGGGGTCCCCGGTGGGCGTGTGCCTCCATTTGAGCTTGGTTAGGTCATAGGTACATGTGGAAACAAGGATCATCCCATATGATCACAAGGTTCTCTCCGGTTCACCTCCGAGGGAGTTCCCCTATACATGCGGAATCCGCCTAAGTGTAGGAACCCCCGTCCGAGAAGCCGGACACACCCGGGGGGGTAGCATTGGATGTAGAACCATCACAAATCACTTATGTGCATGCCATGTGGACACACACAAGTTTTGGGGCCATTCCCTAGATCCGATGCTCGATTTCGAAGAAACCCTAGTTCCGTTGACCGCGCCGTCTACCCCTTTGATCGCATCCCATCGGGGGTCCCCGGTGGGCGTGTGCCTCCATTTGAGCTTGGTTAGGTCATAGGTACATGTGGAAACAAGGATCATCCCATATGATCACAAGGTTCTCTCCGGTTCACCTCCGAGGAGTTCCCCCTATACATGCGAGAATCCGCCTAAGTGTAGGAACCCCCTGTCCGAGAAGCCGGACACACCCGGGGGGTAGCATTGGATGTAGAACCATCACAAATCACTTATGTGCATGCCATGTGGACACACACAAGTTTTGGGGCCATTCCCTAGATCCGATGCTCGATTTCTGAAGAAACCCTAGTTCCGTTGACCGCGCCGTCTACCCCTTTGATCGCATCCCATCGGGGTCCCCCGGTGGGCGTGTGCCTCCATTTGAGCTTGGTTAGGTCATAGGTACATGTGGAAACAAGGATCATCCCATATGATCACAAGGTTCTCTCCGGTTCACCTCCGAGGGAGTTCCCCCTATACATGCGGAATCCGCCTAAGTGTAGGAACCCCCGTCCGAGAAGCCGGACACACCCGGGGGGTAGCATTGGATGTAGAACCATCACAAATCACTTATGTGCATGCCATGTGGACACACACAAGTTTTGGGGCCATTCCCTAGATCCGATGCTCGATTTCCGAAGAAACCCTAGTTCCGTTGACCGCGCCGTCTACCCCTTTGATCGCATCCCATCGGGGTCCCCGGTGGGCGTGTGCCTCCATTTGAGCTTGGTTAGGTCATAGGTACATGTGGAAACAAGGATCATCCCATATGATCACAAGGTTCTCTCCGGTTCACCTCCGAGGGAGTTCCCCCTATACATGCGAACTCGCCTAAGTGTAGGAACCCCCGTCCGAGAAGCCGGACACACCCGGGGGGTAGCATTGGATGTAGAACCATCACAAATCACTTATGTGCATGCCATGTGGACACACACAAGTTTTGGGGCCATTCCCTAGATCCGATGCTCGATTTCCGAAGAAACCCTAGTTCCGTTGACCGCGCCGTCTACCCCTTTGATCGCATCCCATCGGGGTCCCCGGTGGGCGTGTGCCTCCATTTGAGCTTGGTTAGGTCATAGGTACATGTGGAAACCCTTTCCCGCTCTTTTTTCCCGCCCACCCTTTCCCGCTCCTTCTCTCCCGCCTTTTTTCCTCGCCCACCCTTTCACGCTGCTTCTCTCCCGCCCTTTTTTCCCGCCCACCCTTTCCCGCTCCTTCTCTCCCGCCTTTTTTTCCTCCATGATTTCCCGCCAAGTTTTCCCGCCCACCCTTTCCCGCCCATTCCCTCCCGCCAAGTTCTCCCGCCGTTTCAGCCCCTTGCCGGCCTATATATAGCCATGTCTTCTCCACTAACAAGCACCAAGCAACATTTCTCCCTTCATCGCTTCTCTCATCCAATAGAACCACAAAATCCTCTAAGCCGCCGCCGAGATGGCTCCTCGTCGCCGTAGCAACACGGGCTTCATCGGCGTTCGCCCGCGGCCTGCGGGACATTTCGCGGCTGAAATCACCGCCGGTGGTACGCGTGTGTGGCTCGGCACCTTCTACACGAAGGAGGCTGCTGCCCGCGCATACGACGTTGCGGCTTGGAGGTTTGGCCGGCCGCGCCACGAAATGAATTTCCCGGAGGTCGGGTCTCCGACGGAAGCTCGTAGTCTCTCTACCGAGCCGCTACTTCGCTCACGGGGTGAAGCGCGGCGGTACGGGGCTGGCCGGCGGCGGATTGATACCACCGAGGCGGACGAGCAGTTCATGGCACGGTGGCGCGCAGACCATCCCGGAGACGTCGAGGCAACGCGCGCATTCCGGAAGGAGAAGCGGACGTACGGAGAGAGAGAGGAGGGCGGGAAAGCGGCGAGAGGAAGGCCGAGGTTGAAGCGAGTACGCCAAAGGAGAGGCGTCGACATGGGGGAGAATGATGAACGGTGGTCGTGGAACCTCACAACCACCGCTTCAGAGGACACCCCCAGCGAGGATGAAGATTTCGACTTCTCTGATTAATATGTGTGTGTGTCGAGTCCGTGTGTCTAGCGGGTCATGTGTCGACCCAGTGTTAAGTGATTTGTTCGTGTGTGGGTGTAGTTCTTGGGTCTAGTTCTTTAAGTGTTTAGGTTCCTGTGTGTGGGTGTAGTTTCTTTAAGTGTTTTGGTTCCTGTGTGTGGGTGCAGTTCTTTAACTGGTTTCGGTTCGTGTGTGGGTCTAGTTCCGTAAGCGCTTTGGTATGTGTGTGAGTCTATTTATTTAAGTGTTTTGTATCGTGTCCGGGTCTTAAGTTCTTAAGTATATCACTTGTGTGTCCTTATACCACCCTTATACATATATAGGTTTCCCGCAAAGGGGTTCGCCAAACTAGCGAGTAAGAAAGAAATAAACAAATAAAAATGATTGGGATTATCAATTATATGTAGTAAAAAATGTTAAATAAAAAATATTAAATAAAATTGATCGGACTGTGCCGACGGCCGAGGTTGTGCCGTGGGCCACCGTCGGCACAGATAGGAGAAGGGACCCAGTTGTCAGGCTCTGGGCCGACGGCCGAGGTTGCGCCGTGGGCCACCGTCGGCACAGCATAGACGGCGCCGTGACAGCAGTAACGGCTGGGCCCACCTACCGGCCGCTCGTGCCGACGGGTGAGTCTGTGCCGACGGTGACCTTCGGGCGCTCTATATTTGTGGCGACGGCCATGGTTGCGCCGACGGTGACCGTCGGTGTAGCTTGGAGTGTGCCGACGGCCGGCCTATGCCGACGGTCAACTCCGTCGCCGGTCGACGAGGGCTTCTGTGCCGACGGCCCCGACATTTGGCCGTCGGCACATCGCGTGGCCGTCGGCACATGCCGGCTCTCCCGTAGTGTCAAGGCGCCTAGGCAGTTTCAAGCACACGTGACATCAACTATGAAATGCAGCAACATGCATCATCACTATGTGCTATCGTTACGCTAATTAAAAATGAGCACTCATCGGACGAGCCCGGGCAGCCGCCCGAGGTCGCTGGGAGATGGTTGCACCCCTGGTTTAGATGCAATCCATGGGCCAGGTGGATATCTGGCCACAACAACAGCTGACTTAGCTCAGTGTACCGCCGTGTGACCTCAACCTCCATGTACACGCGCCACTCGAAGCGATGTGTGGGAGGTGGTCACGGTGGCATGGCCGTCGCTGTAGGGAAGAAACGGCGACAACTGCCACTGGAGGAGGTCCCTGCCTCGTGGTCGTTGCAGCCTAGGCGGAACCACCGACTGCCCTCCGCCATAGCGACAAGGCTGATGTTTTTCACTAGGGTTTGTGAAATCTTAGGAAGTGTGGACTAGTGTTTTTCACTAGGGTTTGTGAAATCTTAGGAAGTGTGGACTGGGACACGGAAGTAGATGGGGCCTCAGGAGAACGATTCGTCCACATATAAGGACCAGAAGGTTTGTGACCGCATGGACCCGTGTCGGTTCCTCTACATCGGTCGCTGACAGGTGGACCCGCGAATACCAAGAGAGGACATGTGTGAACGTGCAAGCTGTCCGACTCCACGACCACCGCCAAACCAACCCAAATTAAAGATGTAAATAACGGTCAAACGAACATATTTGACCACGCTATTCGGGTCACCATTAGGTATTGCCATTAGGCTACGCAGACCGCTTTAGATGGCATTTGAATAATTACTTTAGTACTTTCTCCTTTTCACGAATGTTATCTGAGATTTATTATAATTTAGATGTATCTAAATATTCTAGATACATCAAAATCTTGACAAATCTCATATAATCTTTGTGGAATAGAGGGAGTATTTTTTTGCGCACCTGCCCTTTTCTGACCTTCTTCTCGATTTGAAGTTTTGAACACACTCCTGTACGCAAGCTGCCGCCGGACGTGCTTCAACGAGCGGTAGATAGGTAGCGGCCCATTTAGCCGGCGGTTGACAAGTTCTCTAGTACTGTACCTGTACGGGCAGAGGATGTCACGCAGCAGTGGACAGTGGTTTAATTATTCTTCAATTTAATGGCATTCATCGTCGGACAATAACTGATCGAACGGAGAATGTTCTCTCTTGTCAACGAATAGATACGCTACACGCTGCAAGCCGGTTTATGGCCGGTTGGTAGCTTTGACTACAGACGTACCAAACGTGTGGCATCTTCCGCTGTGCGAATGCTTGTTCTTAAAGTCAAGACCTGGTATTTCCTCAGGGCCTGTTTTTCCTTTCCTTTCTTTGAAACTGAACTCCTGGTATTTCACATGTATTTCTGTTTGCTAGTTTTTTTTTTCTAAAGTGTATTTTATACTGCGATTTGAATCTCAGATGTCTTGCACTTTGCCACGGACGACACGCTATGCTCAATGAGCTTCTGAGATAGCTGCCGGATAACGACGGCTCCTTTTTTGCTCGAGAATCAACAGTCGATCTGCTGATGGCCTCCTCTTTTCATCTTCTCAGCGTCCTCGTATTGAAATACTCCCTCCATCTTACTAAACTTGTCTGAGATTTATTAAAATTTAGATGTATCTATATGCTTTTAGTGTCTAGATATATCCTAATTTGGACAAATCTCACACAGCTTTCGTGAGACGGAGGGAGTAGAATCGTTGACGATTCGTCACTTGCTTCCAAGAATACAAGGAAGATAATAGGGGTGTTCTGTTCTCCACCAAAAGCTAGCAAAACTGTACTATTCCCTCCGATCAAAATTAACCAATGCAGTTCAGGAGCTCCTTGCCCTGTCCGGATTCGTGTAGGTGGCGGATCCGGTGTTGAAGCCCGCTGCCGGATTCATGTAGGTAGCGGATCCGGTGACTAAGCACACCGCACACGGAAATCTCGAAACAAAAGGAAAGTACATTAGGTCGGCATTGCCGAGTACAACCTAATTAAACAAGCAACTACATAAACCATGGATGTCCTCTAAAATTAAATCATGGAGTAGTATATTAGGATGTGTTGGGTACTTGGGACTCAAGACGAAACCCTTAGCGGAAGGGTGTGATCGATGTAGCAAGGTAGGTCCCACATGCTATCGTTGCACCTCCTAGGTTGGATGCGCCATCTGGTCTGATGGGCACCTTGTGGCATTTCTCTTGTTCTTTCTTACAGAAATTTCCAACATACTTATCTGCTAAGATTTTTCTAGTTTTTTATGTTTTTGTAAAACATGTATTAAATTGACAATAAATGTATTCAAACATCTCTCAGTACTCCAATATTGGTCCTAAAAGGATAAACGAATAGCAGAAAAGAGCACAACAAAACTTCAAAAATAATAGATATCTATTTAACAAGCACATGCCGGTTATCAACACATCAGTGTCATATGCGTGCAAAAAACTAGTAGTATATGTGGCCTTTTTTTTAGTTTTGATGTCTATAGGTGCTTATTGATGACCCACAAGTATAGGGGGTATATCGTAGTACTTTCAATAAATAAGAGTGTCGAACCCAACGAGGAGCAGAAGGTGTTGACAAGCAGTTTCGATGAAGGTTTCACTGTAAATGCTCACAGACAAGTATTCAGGGGGTTTTGATATTGCAGATAAATAAAGTACAAGTAAATAAAATGCGAGAGAAATAATTGCAGCGAGTGGCCCAATCCTTTTTAGCACAAAGGACAAGCCGGTTTGTTTACTTATAATGACCAAACGTTCCTGAGGACACACGGGGATTTTAGTCTAGTGCTTTCGCTACATACAGACTGATTAATCTTCATTGTTTTGATAAGTGTTGTGTGGGTGAACCTATGCTAATGCACCGCCCTTCCTAGGACTAATACATACTTGTGATTATACCCCTTGCAAGCATCCGCAACTACAAGAAAGTAATTAAGATAAATCTAACCACAGACCTTAAACTGCGAGATCCTCGCGATCCCTCCCGCATCGATATACTAACGGGGCTTAGGTTTCGTCACTCCGGCAACCCCGCAATTAGCAACCGAATACAAGATGCACTCCCCTAGGCCCATAAATGGTGAAGTGTCGTGTAGTCGACGTTCACACGACACCACTAGAAGAATGACACCACAACTTAAATATCATAACATTGAATATTACTCAACCATAATTCACTACTAGCATTTAGACTTCACCCATGTCCTCAAGAACTAAACGAACTACTCACGAGACATCATATGGAATACAATCAGAGGTGATATGATGATGAATAACAATCTGAACATAAACCTTGGTTCAATGGTTTCACTCAATAGCATCTACAACAAGTATAGAATAACACCGGGAGAGTTTCCCCTATCAAACAATCAAGATTTAACCCGAATTGCTACAGCGATGACGAGGTGCAGCGGTGGTGATGGCGGTGTAGATGGTGGAAATGATGATGATGATGATGGAGATGATGTCCCGCTCGATGACGATGGCGATGGCGTCGATTTCCCCCTCCGGGAGGGAATTTCCCCGGCGGATTCCTGCCCGCCGGAGAGCTCTTTTCTCTCTGGTGTTCTCCGCCCCGCGAGGCGGCCGTAACCCTTCGTGAGGATCCCTCTCGTGGCTTAGGTTTTCGGGACGAAGGAGTACGCGAAGAAAAGGAGGCGAAAAGGGTCGTGGGCCCCCCAGAGCATAGGGTGGCGCGGCCAGGGCCTGGGCCGCGCCGCCCTATGGTCTGGGCCCACAGTGGCCCCTCTCTTCTCCCCCTTCTGGCTACCTCCGTCATTTGGAAAAATAGGAATTTACGTGAAATTCCCTTCCACAGTTGATCTTCTGAAATATTGTGTTCTGACGGTGCTTTTTCCAGCAGAATCCTGGCTCCGGTGCTTGATCCTCCAATGATGATGAAACATGCAAAATAGATGAAATAACATAAGTATTGTGTCCCAATATGAAATATATCAATGAATAACAGACAAATTATGATACAAAATAGTGATGCAAATTGGACGTATCAACTCCCCCAAGCTTAGACCTCGCTTGTCCCCAAGCGAAGCCGAGCTCGATAAACAAGACCACATGTTTATGGAGTGAAGAGTCGATAAATAAAATACGGACAAGAAGCATCATATTCATTCACACAAGACATTCTAGTAAACAACTTCCTCATATAACTCATCTCGAAATAAGTAAAGAGAAATCACAAGTAAAGGTGCATAAGAAATCATAGTTGGTGATGGCAAACTTTGTTCTTGGTCAGAGAACTGCTAACGGATTGTACTTCTAAGCAAAGCTTTCATATTAGAATTTATAGCTGAGCCTTCATATTTAAGCATAACAATCTCTTCATAATCATTGATAACTTCAAAGTCACATTCATTCAGATAAAATTGGTACTAAACAAGAAAGTATAAAAGACATGATCAACTGAATCATAGCATAAATGATTGGTTCACAACAACTCAATTGCTTGCTTAGGATAGAGGGAAATAGGTATACTGACTCAACATAAAAGTAAAAGACAGGCCCTTCGCAGAGGGAAGCAGGGATTAAATCATGTGCTAGAGCTTTTCAAGTTTTGAAATCATATAAAGAGAATAAAAGTAAAATTTTGAGAAGTGTTTGTTGTTGTCAACGAATGGTAGCGGGCACTCTAACCCCCTTGCCAAACGAACCTTCCAAGAGCGGCTCCCATGAGGGACGGCATCTCTACCAGCAAGGTAGATCATCCCCCTTCTCTTTTGTTTACACATGTATTTTAGTTTTATTTAGGATGACACTCCCCCAACCTTGGCTTTCTCAATCCATGGCTAACCGAATCCTCGGGTGCCTTCCAACATTCACATACCATGGAGGAGTGTCTATTGCAAAATTAAGTTGCTTACTGATGAATCAGAGCAAAACATGTGAAGGGAATTATTAATGAAAGTTATTAATTGAGGCTGGGAACCTCATTGCCAGCTCTTATTGCAAAGTTATTGGGTAAGCGGATGTGCCGCTAGTCCATTAGGAAAAGTTCGCCCAACAAGATTGAAAGATAAAACACCACATACTTCCTCATGAGCTATAAAACATTGACACAAATAATGAGTAGTATAGTTTGAATAATTTAAAGGTAGCACATGAAGTATTTACTTGGAATGGCAGAAAATACCATGTAGTAGGTAGGTATGGTGGACACAAATGGCATGGGTTTGGTCTAAGGTTATGGATGTATGAGAAGCATTCCTCTCGATACAGGTCTTTGGCTAGCAAGGTTTAATAGCAAGCATAAAGGTTGAGGGAAACAAACAAATATACATATGATAGAAATAATCATGCATCTTTCTCATAAGCACAAGCAATTTTAACTTAAGAATACTAAGCATAGAGATAATGGAGTAATGTATCTAAGTGTATTTCTCTCTTTTATTAAACATCAGGATGTTGTTGCTATTGACCAATGCTAAGTTTGCCAAAACCAAATAGATTTACTTGATGCTCCCAAAGTGATATCAATACTCATGTCAAGAGTAATCATATAATGAAGATTGCAAACTAAAATAAGGTGTGCAAAAAGTAAATGATAAGACTTCTCATTAATATTCCATAACGATAACTCACACCAACGGATACATCGATAACTAACTAAGAGAGATACTTCCACATTGCATACTATTCCATATGATAACTTCCCTACTCATGATATGACACTACTTGATATTAAAAGATAAAAGGTGGTGGTGATTTGATACCGCGGCACTCCCCCAAGCTTGGAACAAACCAAGGGGATGCCAATACCGATGATGAATTACTCCTTCGGCGATGGTGGTGATGAATTCCTGACAAGCTTCTCAATAAGCTCCTGGAGCTCGTCAATCCTGTATATGAGATTGCGAATCATCTCTGAATTGTGCTCGACGCGGTTAAGGAGTCTGTCCGACGGTGAGTCCCAACTCTTGGAGTTATTTCCCCACTCTTCAGCCTCAGGCTCCTTCTCTCCTGCAGTGTTAGAGCGATCTATATCCCACTGGCTAGGCAATGCTGCCTTGGGAGTCCCTTCAATTTGATTATTGAAAATTAGATTGTGGAAGGGTTGATGAGTGCCTGATAGAGATGACTTTGGAGCTAGGTAATGACGTGGAACCGCTCCTCCAGTGCGAATTCTTGCGCTCTTGTTTGCGCTAAAAGGGTTGTCCACCACCTTGATGCTTGCGATAGTAGCACGCGGGTGCGTGCGCGAATCTTCATCCACCTCTTCTTCATCCTCTTCCTTGACGTCCTTGTCTTCCTCTTTCCGCCCAAGATCTTGATTATCTTCTTCCGGAAACTCCTTGCCCTTGTTCTTGGAGACCATGGCGCTTCTAAACTGAAAACAGATCTGGCAGAAAACAGCTCGAAACAAAACACGACGAGAAAACGATATTACGGACCTCCAGGGGTCCGGGGAATTATATAGCAAATATTTTTACGACAAAAGGAAGGTTCCAGGTCGAAAACGAGTGGAAACGGGACGCCGAGGTGCCGTCACCATAGGTCGGCGCGGCCAGGGTGGGGCCCGCGCCGGCCTGTGGTGACGGGCCCTCGCGCGTCTTTTCCACTCCGTTTCGATTCCGTAATTTTTCATATTTTCCAAAAGCAGCAAAAATAATGTTCGGAAAGGTAAACGCGGACTTTTCATTACCAGTACTGTTACCTATTCAAAGTCGAGTTCTGGCGGACTGTCAATTTGTCCTTTGATGAAAACCTCCGGTGTTTCCACTTGAATAATATCAACATCAACATTATAAGAATCGCCCGAGATATAATGCTTGAGTCTTTGTCCATTCACCACTTGTGTGGCATTGCCTTGGAGAGAGCTAATTTTAATTGCTCCTGAACGATACACCTCCTCAACAACATATGGTCCTTCCCACTTCGAGAGTAATTTCCCCGCAAAGAATGCGAGACGAGACCGATACAATAGAACTTGATCTCCAACATTAAATTCTCTTTTGATGATCCTTCTATCATGCCATTTCTTAACTTTTTCTTTAAAGAGTTTAGCATTTTCATAAGCTTCACTTCTCCATTCATCTAGAGAGCTTAATTGCAACAACCTCTTATTACCGGCTAATTTAGGATCTTTATTTAATTCTCTAACGACCCAATAAGCTTTGTGCTCTAGTTCTAAAGGTAAATGACAAGCTTTTCCATAAACCATTTTATAAGGTGACATTCCCATAGGATTTTTATAAGCAGTTCTATAAGCCCATAGCGCTTCTTTCAATTTGCTAGGCCAATTCTTTCTAGATTTATTAACAGTTTTACCCAAGATAGCTTTAATCTCTCTGTTTGATAATTCTACTTGACCGCTAGTTTGAGGGTGATAAGCAGAAGCAATTCTATGATTAATACCATACTTAGCAAGAGTTTTTCTAAAACCTCCATGAATGAAATGAGAACCTCCATCAGTCATAATATATCTAGGTACTCCAAATCTAGGAAATATAATATCTACCAACATTTTTATAGAGGTCTCACCATCAGCACTTTTTGTAGGTATAGCTTCTACCCATTTAGTAACATAATCAACAGCGACAAGTATATGAGTGTTACCGTCTGAAGAAGGGAAAGGTCCCATGAAGTCGAATCCCCAACAATCGAATGGTTCAATAACAAGAGTATAATTCATAGGCATTTCATTGCGTCTAGAGATATTACCAACTCTTTGACATTCATCACAAGATAAAATAAATTTCCTTGCATCTTTGAAGAGTGTTGGCCAATAAAAACCTGATTGTAGAACCTTTTGCGCGGTTCTATCTCCAGCGTGATGTCCTCCATAAACACTTCCATGACATTTATTCAATATCTCCTGTTGTTCATATTCAGGAACACATCTTCGCATAATACCATCCACTCCTTCTTTATATAAGTGTGGGTCATCCCAAAAATAATGCCTCAAGTCATAAAAGAATTTCCTCCTTTGCTTGAGCTGAAAAGGTTGGCGGCAAATACTTCGAAACAATAAAGTTAGCATAATCCGCATACCAAGGGCTCTCTCGCGAGCTCACCTTTATTACAGCCAATTGTTCATTTGGAAAACTATCATTAACGAGAACAGGATCATAAGCAATATTTTCCAATCTAGACAAATTATCAGCAACGGGATTATCGGCACCTTTCCTATCTATAATATGCAAATCAAATTCTTGCAACGAAGTACCCATCTAATAAGCCTTGGCTTAGCATCTTTCTTTGTCATGAGGTATCTAATTGCAGCATGATCGGTATGAATTGTAACTTTTGAATCAACAATATAAGGTCTAAACTTATCACAAGCAAAGACTACAACTAACAATTCTTTTTCGGTTGTAGCATAATTTCTTTGAGCAGCATCAAGAGTCTTACTAGCATAATGAATAACATTTAATTTTTTATCTACTCGCTGTCCAAGAACAGCGCCTACAACAAAATCACTAGCATCACACATAATTTCAAAAGGCAGATTCCAATCAGGAGGTTCAACTACGGGAGCGAGTTGTTAAGGCTTTCTTTAAAGTTTCAAAAGCTTCCTTACAATCATCATCAAAAACAAAAGGTACATCTTTTTGAAGAAGATTAGTAAGAGGCTTTGAAATTTTAGAGAAATCTTTAATAAATCTCCTATAAAACCCAGACATGACCAAGAACACTACGAATACCTTTAACATCCCTCGGATAGGGCATCTTCTCAATCGCTTCAACTTTAGCTCTATCAACTTCAATACCTTTCTCGGAAATTTTATGTCCCAATACAATTCCTTCATTAACCATAAAATGGCATTTCTCCCAATTAAGAACAAGGTTAGTTTCTTCACATCTCTCGCAAAACTTTATCGAGGTTTCGCAGGCAATTATCAAAAGAATTCCCATAGACAGAAAAATCATCCATGAACACCTCTACAATACTTTCGCAAAAACCATGAAAAATAGCAGACATGCATCTTTGAAAAGTAGCAGGAGCATTACATAAACCAAAAGGCATACGCCTATAAGCATAAGTTCCATAAGGACAAGTAAAAGTGGTTTTCTCTTGATCTTTAGCTTTAACAACAATTTGTGAAAACCCAGAATAACCATCAAGAAAGCAAAAATGAGTATTTTTAGACAACCTCTCTAACATTTGATCAATAAAGGGTAAAGGGTAATGATCTTTCTTAGTAACTTTATTAACTTTTCGAAAATCAATGCACATTCTATACCCTACAACTATTCTTTGAGGAATAAGCTCATCATTATCATTAGGCACAACAGTCATTCCTCCTTTCTTAGGAACACAATGCACAGGACTAACCCATCTACTATCAGCAATAGGATATATAATACCAGCTTCAAGGAGTTTTAATACCTCGTTCCTTACCACTTCCTTCATCTTCGGAATTAGACGACGTTGATGTTCAACAACGAGCTTTGCATCTTCTTCCATATTAATAGCATGTTGGCAAATAGAAGGAGAAATCCCTTTCAAATCATCAAGAGTATAGCCAATAGCTCCTCGGTGTTTCTTCAATATTTCCAATAACCTTTCTTCCTCAATCTCCGAAAGCTTAGAACTAATAATAACAGGATATATTTTCTTATCATCAATATGAGCATATTTAAGATTATCAGGTAAAGGCTTTAGATCAAAAACAGGATCTTCCTTCGGTGGCGGTGTTGTACCCAGATCTTCCACCGGTAAATCATGCTTGAGAATAGGTTGGCGACGAAAAATTTCCTCAAGCTCATCTCTTTCTTTCCTAAAAGCTTCACTTTCACTATTCTCCAAATGTTGCTGCAAAGGGTTATTAGGAACAAGAACAATAGATGCACACTTGCTCCATTTTAAAATCATTACTAGGCAAGTCAACTTTATAAGGAGTTTTGGTAAATTTAGAAAAGTTAAATTCATAAGGTTCACCAGACAAATCTAGTCAAAATTTTCTCTTTCTTACAATCTATAATAGCTCCACAAGTATTTAGAAAAGGTCTACCAAAAATGATAGGACAATAATCACTAGCAGCGAGAACCAAGTACCAAAAAGTCAGCGGGATATTTAATTTTACCACATAGAACTTCCACATCTCGAACAATACCAATTGGAGAAATAGTTTCTCTATTAGCCGGATGAATAACCACATCAATATCTTCAAGTTCACAAGAACCAATTTCGTGCATAATCTCCGTGTAAAGTTCATAAGGTATAGCACTAACACTTGCACCAATATCACATAAACCATAATAGCAATGATCACCAATTCTAACGAGATAGCATAGGAACACTAACTTGTTTGGGTTTATTAGGATGTGAAACAATATTAGAAGCATCTTCACGAGAAAATAATATGACCATCCTCCACATTCTCGAGTCACAAGATCTTTAACTATAGCAACGACGAGGTTCAATTTTAATTTGTTCTTCAGGTTCTTTTGGTTTCTTTTCACTTTTATTAACCGCACTAGATATGACAGAGTACTCTTTCATTTTAGCAGGGAAAGGAGTTTTTTCAATATAAGCTTCAGGAATAACATTATCAACGGTTTCAATCACTACACATTTGTTTACAGATGAATCAATTGTATCTTTATACGGTTCATGATACTTATCAAAATTATTCTTAGGCGAGTTCATAATGAGAGGCAAAAGCTCTATAAAGATTTGCAACAACTTGGGAATCAAGACCATATGTAGCACTCATATTACGAAATTTATCAGTATCCATAAAAGCTTCAATGCATTTATAATCATAAATTATACCTGATTCTCTATCTTTGTCATTCTCCCATCCTTCAGTATTTTCTTGGATCCGATCAAGAAGGTCCCTTTTAAACTCTTCATTCTTGCGTGTAAATGATCCAGAACAAGAAGTATCCAGCAAGGTCTTGTCTTGAAAAGAAAGTCTTGCATAGAAATTATCAATAATAACATTACCAGGAAGCTCATGAATGGGGCATTTGAGCATTAAAGACTTCAATCTCCCCCAAGCTTGGGCAATACTTTCTCCATCATGAGGCCAGAAATTATATATGCGGTTCCGATCTTTGTGAATTTCACTTGGAGGATAAAATTTGGAATAAAATAAAGGCACAATGTCCTCCCAATCAATAGAATCACCATTCTTCAGCAATTTATACCAGTGCGCCGCTTTACCAGACAGCGATATAGTGAATAGTTTCTTCCTAACTTCATTCATAGAAATACCTGCACATTTGAATAAACCGCATAATTCATGCAAAAACAGTAAATGATCACCAGGATGGACAGTTCCATCCCCTTCATAGCGGTTATCCATAACACGTTCAATAATTTTCGTAGGTATTTTATATGGTACTACTTCCTCACCTGGCGCTTCATCCACTACCGTTGCAGTAGTAGTAGATTTCCCAAATAGAAATTGAAGAGAAGATCTCTCCATAATGATTTATAGCAGCGAGAGCGAAATAAAATCAGCACAAACGAGTAAATTTCCTTACCAATTCCGCTTACCAATAGCGCTTCACTCCCCGGCAACGGCGCCAGAAAATAGTCTTGATGACCCACAAGTATAGGGGGTATATCGTAGTACTTTCGATAAATAAGAGTGTCGAACCCAACGAGGAGCAGAAGGTGTTGACAAGCAGTTTCGATGAAGGTTTCACTCGTAAATGCTCACGAGACAAGTATTCGGGGGTTTTGATATTGCGGATAAATAAAGTACAAGTAAATAAAATGCGAGAGAAATAATTGCAGCGAGTGGCCCAATCCTTTTTAGCACAAAGGACAAGCCGGTTTGTTTACTTATAATGACCAAACGTTCCTGAGGACACACGGGGATTTTAGTCTAGTGCTTTCGCTACATACGAGCTGATTAATCTTCATTGTTTTGATAAGTGTTGTGTGGGTGAACCTATGCTAATGCACCGCCCTTCCTAGGACTAATACATACTTGTGATTATACCCCTTGCAAGCATCCGCAACTACAAGAAAGTAATTAAGATAAATCTAACCACAGCCTTAAACTATGAGATCCTGCGATCCCTCCCGCATCGATATACTAACGGGGGCTTAGGTTTACGTCACTCCGGCAACCCCGCAATTAGCAACCGAATACAAGATGCACTCCCCTAGGCCCATAAATGGTGAAGTGTCGTGTAGTCGACGTTCACACGACACCACTAGAAGAATGACACCACAACTTAAATATCATAACATTGAATATTACTCAACCATAATTCACTACTAGCATTTAGACTTCACCCATGTCCTCAAGAACTAAACGAACTACTCACGAGACATCATATGGAATACAATCAGAGGTGATATGATGATGAATAACAATCTGAACATAAACCTTGGTTCAATGGTTTCACTCAATAGCATCTACAACAAGTATAGAATAACACCGGGAGAGTTTCCCCTATCAAACAATCAAGATTTAACCCGAATTGCTACAGCGATGACGAGGTGCAGCGGTGGTGATGGCGGTGTAGATGGTGGAGATGATGATGATGATGATGATGGAGATGATGTCCCGCTCGATGACGATGGCGATGGCGTCGATTTCCCCCTCCGGGAGGGAATTTCCCCGGCGGATTCCTGCCCGCCGGAGAGCTCTTTTCTCTCTGGTGTTCTCCGCCCCGCGAGGCGGCTGTAACCCTTCGTGAGGATCCCTCCGTGGCTTAGGTTTTCGGGACGAAGGAGTACGCGAAGAAAAGGAGGCGAAAAGGGTCGTGGGCCCCCGGAGCATAGGGTGGCGCGGCCGGGGCCTGGGCCGCGCCGCCCTATGGTCCGGGCCCACGATGGCCCCTCTCTTCTCCCCTTCCGGCTACCTCCGTCATTTGGAAAAATAGGAATTTACGTGAAATTCCCTTCCACAGTTGATCTTCTGAAATATTGTGTTCTGACGGTGCTTTTTCCAGCAGAATCCTGGCTCCGGTGCTTGATCCTCCAATGATGATGAAACATGCAAAATAGATGAAATAACATAAGTATTGTGTCCCAATATGAAATATATCAATGAATAACAGCAAATTATGATACAAAATAGTGATGCAAATTGGACGTATCACTTATTCCAAGCGGTGTTGTTTCAATACAACATAAACAACTAACAAACTATATCAACCTGAAACTGAATCATCTCGAATATAAAAGAGTTATATTTGACCATATAAATGAAAATAAGAGAAGCAACATGCAGAAAAAGCTCCTCACAAATGCCATGTATCCTCTAGAACTTTCATTTTCTTATACCAAGTTATACAACCGAAAACCATAATCACCATATTTATTGGACCAAAATCTTGATACTATATCTATCACATTATTTATCATGCAATATCATGCATATGTTAGAAAGTAATGCATGTGTGCATGAAAAATTTATATGGTTTTTACCATGCTCGCATTTATGGCCATTCAGCTCAGATGTGTTGAATTTTATCACATAACAAGTATGCTACTCAATAAAGAGACAAAACATTATTTTGTTCCACTAGTATTTAGCTTAAATTTTAACCTTTTGCATCCATGGATTATTTCTCTATTTTTTCCATGGATGCAATATCTTGCAAATGTAAAAATATCATCAAAAAGGTACAAATCTTACCATTACTTGGAACGAAATGATGTTTAGTTTTATCACAGAACAAGTGTACTACTCAATAAAGGTGAACAACTGTATACCAAAACCATCATATTTAATATTTAGCAACATTAGTACGTGCAAATTATGCTGATGGGGTATTAAAAATATCGAAGATGAAATTGTTGTTTAATAAAAACTGCATAAATAAATAATTATAAAATTTTAGTATAAATATCATTTATTCTAAGGGTTGCAACGTGATTACGGTGAGTGCAATGGGAGAACATCATCTGTTGGATTGCTTGAAGAAGAGAAGGAAGGTGATCATAGATTAGGATGAGAAGGTAAGGTGAGACGAAACATCGGCGACCGCTAGCTCAGAAGGGACATTGGAAATATCACACGTAGACCATAGTAAAAGTACATTACATGTGTAATGAGACACAATGGATGGGACTGTAAAGAATCAAGCTAGAGAAAAATGCACGCTAAATAAGAAATGGAAGGTCCATAATTTTACTAGAATATTTATTTGGTTGAGGTTTCACTCCAGCAGAACATACATGACAAACAGTCATTAGCCTCCAATGGTAGCTGCTAAAAAAGTTTTTTTTAGACAAATAGGGCCTGCTCCCTAGCTCCATTTTATTAGAAATGAAACTTACAACGCAACATTTGACATAAACTGAAAGCATAGTCCCAAAAAAGTTCAGAGAAAAATACCTTTGCGCTATTTTTTCAGAAAAGAAACACACCAAGGTCCAAAACAATATAGAGTGGGCGTGGATTAAACCTAAGCATCCACCAAGTTTTATCTGAACCAAAAGCCTATGAGGCTATGACAGACCAAGGAACTACATCCCAAAACACTACTTAACTTAACTTAGAGCTTTCTTCCACCGGAAATAGCTAACGGAACCCGTCTCCGCGCGAGGATGATACTGCATCCAATCAGAGAGCAACACATGCTGACAACTTGTGTATTTCCATCAGGTATAGTGTGTGTATTTTCGCTTTTTTTACATTTGAAGTAATAAAGAATAGTACTAGTGTTACAGCACTAACTGCCATGTCTGTCAATGCTCTGAAGTACAGATTCCAGACTGACATCGTCTTTAACCCCCTGCCCCCATTAACTCCATCCCTTGACAGGGCCCGCCCCGAGCGGACGAGCCTTCTTCGGTTGAACAAGCTCACCTGTACCAAATATTGACTGACACATGTCCAACATCATGTGCATTTTAATCATGCATGTGATATGTATTTATGTTTAGTATTTTTCCAAACAATAAAATGTGTCAGGTGGAACCCACATTTTCCAAACAAGTACTAGCTTCACAACCTGTCTAAATTTCACCATTAAATGCCCAGTCATTAATTTGATGAGTGGAGTAGTCTCTAACCACCTGGAGCAGTACACGATTTGTCAAACTAGTCACTCACTTTGATTTTCCTAACCACTTTGCTTAGCCGTGTAAAAAATTATGTACGCCTACATTCGATGATTAAAAAATGCTCATTTTCCAATTATAAAATTAACTTGGTAACTATTTTAGAACGTGTAAAAATGGCTTAGATATCGAAAAAGAAAAAATAACATTAATCATACAAATAAAATTTGCTGCCGACAGAATAATCGGTGCATTATTTTTTGAGAATACCTCGAGGAAAAAAATCTGAAATTTTGCAACTCTGTTATGCTTATGATTTATGTCTTCCCGGTACCCTCTTGAGTTGTATACTCATTCATGTAACTGCAACACGTGAGAAGTGGATGCATTAGAAATTAATGAATCATTAACATATAATCTTACTGCCGCCAAATAATGTAACATTCGGCTGATCAGATGAAGAAAAAAAAGTAAGTGGATGCATGCAACGCAGGGAAGGTGTCAGTGCATTAAACTCTCTCCTAATAACCGTTTGTATTTCCCACGTATAAAATTTGTAACACTCTCGTATTAATTGAACGCTATATTAAATGTTGATCTCAAAGAGTGAATCATTGGTCTTGATATCATCCTCGCGCGTCCCCGAGTTCCAAACGTCCGGGTCGTTTCTTCGACGGCCTTCTTTTTTCTCGTAAGATTTTGAAACTGCACCTCGAGCCAATGATCACATGAATCACAGAAATCGCCGAGGGGCCCGAGGGGGCCGTGGCCCACCCAGAAATTGTTGAAATTTCTTTTGGTACCCTTAATCTCTGGCCCAGCGACCAAACTGGCGAGACAGCGACTCGTCCAGTCTGCGTATCTGCCTAGGCCAAGCCAGTCGTCGAAGCTGAGCCCCCTTGCGCTCTCCGGCCGACGGCGGCTGCCCCCTTGCGCCCTCCGGCCCCAACTCGCCGGCTGGCCCGGCTCGGCCCTCCCCTGGCTCACCCCCTCAGGTCCTCCTTGTCTCCCCCGGTCGGCGGCCGCTGGCCTGCTCTGCTCCAGCCTCCAGATATCACCGGTTGCCGGATAGCGCGCTCGGCCGGCCACCGCTCGTCGCCGCAGGCACGCAGCTGCGCAGCACTCCATGGAGTAGTTTAGGGCGTGTTCGGAAACCCTCTGGCTTCGTCAAATCCGTAGATCCTGCTTCTCAAATGCGACTCCGGCGTCGCAACTGGAGCAAGAAACGTTTGGTACAGCTCCGGATCCGTCCCTCTTGGGTGCCGCCGCCGGTGACCACAGCGTGGCGGCGCTAGAGGGCGCCCCTGGACGCTCGGAGGGACGCGTTGGACGCGCCTATCCAAGGCGAGCAGGATGGTGGTGGTGCCGCTCCGTTTGCGTCGCCGGAGCGCGGCCGGCGACCATGTCCGACGGCGGCGGGCGCGGGTGCTCGTGGCGGCGGCGGTACAGGGCAAGAGGGAGAGGGAGAAGGGGTGCGTTAGCACCGCAAGCTCACCAGGAGCAGGATGGAGTTGACGGGGAGGCCGGAGGAGGGCTGTAGCGCCGGCGTCGAGCCGATTTTCGGCGGCCGGACGCGGAGAAGAAGGGGATGGCCCCGTCGATTGGGGGCATCCCCGGCCGATTCCTTTGGCCAGGAGATGGAGGAGGGCACGGCGGAGCTCGAGGGAGGGTCGCCGGTGCTTGGGGAGGCGGGGGCGCGGCGACATCTGCGAGCTCCGGTTAGGCGGGGAACAGCGGGAGGACACGTCGTGGTCGATTGGGGAGACAGAGGGCGAGCATCTCCTACCAGCGAAACGTTTTTGACTGGGCGGTGGCATTCCCTGTAATTTATCGCTGCTCCGTCAATTGCCGATCCGGGGATTCACGGAAGTGGTGCTCCGCGGTTTGTACATGAAAAAAGGCTGGCTTCACGGATCTACTAGTTCCGAGCTGGAGTTTGGAGAAGCTGGAGTTTAGTGGCAGTCCAACTCCAGCAGGTTACGGATTATATCAAATCATTTTGTCCATGGCATGTCCATCAATTGCAGGAGCGGTAGAATTTTCCCCATGGTCTGTATCTGTCCATCATTTGTAGTGGTTTTGTAGTGGTTAAGTGGTGTCAAAATAATTATTATGTTAAAATGACATTAGCAAATTTCTGTCCATGATTCATATTTCTGCCAAGTGTCTATGATTCAGTTCGTGTTTTGAACTATTTGTATTACAATTGTGCAAATTTGATATATATTGGCAATCATTTGTCTTATATATATTGTTTATCTGGCAAACAGTTTTTTACAATCGGAGGGGCTCAAAATTTTTTTAGAGGTGTGCCCCCCCCCCCTCCATTTTTTTTCCTGCGTCCGCCACTGGTTGGTTACCATGTTAATGGTCCAATGTGGCGAAACCGTTGGCGCCGAAGAAAGGAAGAAAACTAGGTTTGAAAAGGCACAAATATGAAAAGCCTCATTTACATAGCACACCCTGGTGGGAACATGCAAGTGGTAACGGCTTATCGCCGGCACACCAACCTGGTGCACTGGCGGTAACACGATTTATCGCCAGCGCACCAGCTAGGTGCGCAGTGGTATTTTTTCAAAATAAAAAAAACCGATCTAGATCTAGATCATCTAGCTCGGTCTCGGGAAGTATGGTCGTAGGACGCCTTCTTCAGCCATGCTGTCGTTACCGTGCCGGTGTAGGATGTGCATGAAGAGGAGCTCGAGATAGTGTCATTTTGGAGTAGCCCGAGGTGGCGATAGTGATGTCGTCGAAGAGGAGGAGCGGCGGAGAGGAGGATCCCGAGCGGTGGTGTCATCTTTGTCGTCTCCCGCGGCATGGAGGGGGAGGGCTCATCAACGGAGAAAAGAAAGAGAAGGTGGAGGAAAAGGAGAAGATGAAGGGAAGAGGAAAAGGAGGAAGATGAGAAGAGGAAGAGGAGGACCAGGGGTGCACTAAGCTGTTTCCAACATGTAGGCTAGGTTACCTCCTATTTTTGTTTTTGATTTGCTCAAAAAAAATCCTATTTTTTTATTTGAGTAATCTAAATATATCGGTAAACGACCGTCTGCCGCTGAAATCGAATGTTGTATGTAAAAACTTTTTAATCAGATGTCGTATGTAACCAGAAAAGCCATTTTACCTAAACATGACATCATTTTGCTTTAATATATTGAAATTCATGGTCGTTAATGTTTCTAACAACTATAACACATATCATATGGTCATTTCGATGTATTTTATTTTCGAGATTCCTAATGTTTTCTTTTATTTTTCTTCAAAACTGAAAAGACGATTCATGTGCGTTACCATCGGTGCACCATTATACAGGTGCACCAACGGTAAGTGTGGCGCATGTTTCTACCCTGACTCGGACCGGCCCAGGGTTATCGCTGACACCCCAATTCGAATATGCGCCGGCGATATGGAGTTATCACTGGTGCGCTGGAAAATATGTGTGCCGACGGCAAATAGCACCGACGTGCACTTATTTTGACGCGCTGGTGATAACCTTGGACCTATAGCTGTTTGTCTAGTGGTGATGTCAGAAAAAATGGTAGCGGACGTGGAAACGAGGCGCACAGCGTAAATGTATGATCTTAGTTGGACTTGATCGCAAAGTAAAGAGAGACACAATCAAAAGCAAAAAAAAAGAAAAATGAGAGAATCCGGAGGTAGAGAGTTCTCTGCTCAGCCTGGTCCCCTCGTGCTGGTGCGCACGCACCACAGCCGGCCGGCACATTCGGCACAAATGATAGAAATCAATGAGAGTAGAATCAAACCAGAAACGGGAGTAGAGTTAAAGCTATTTCGTGGCAGCAAAAGCAGCGGCGACGAGAAGGAGCGTGACGGGGCTACATGTCGTGGTCATGGATGGATATGTGGGCGTGCCGACTATTCTCCACCACGACGCGATGGACGAAGAGCGAGTCAGCAGCGAGTGAGAGAACTCGTCGGGTTCTGCCTTGTCGATCACGGTCGTCATTCATCCCTGCCTTCGTTCACGTCGAGGTGGATAGGCCGAGCAACGTCCGCGCCCGGCCGTGAACGGCGATCGGTGATGGCGTGGACGTCCCTGCTCGGCTGAGAGAAGCGAAACGGGTGAATGGGTGATCGACCGATCACTTTCGCCCAACTGAACAATCGGAAAATTCAGGCTCGTTGGGCACGGCGATTTTGATTCACAGACCCGACACGGGCTGACGGCGATCGAGCCTCGAGGCGACCCACGCACGGCGCGCCTCCCGTGAGCTGCCCTCTTTCTTCGCCGAGCAATTCCCGACCGATAACAATTGATCGGTCGATGACGACAGAAGATTGATTCCATGTGTTCGGCCCCTGCTCGGCTGAGTTCTACTAGTGTTTTACACCATTGCGCAGTATGCGCACCAGGCCTCCTTCATCCGCATTTCAACAGTTACCCTACTACTGTACGGAACAGAGGCGATTATTCGGCGATTTTTATAGTAATACAAATTTATTATTTATTTCTAGAAATAGCACGCGTTTTCAAAAAATTCTAATTTTGTGACTCGATTGGTCAGCAGTTGACCGATCGGGAGACAACACAAATTGATCAATAGCCGACCAATTGGTCAGTAGCCGACCGACCGGTCATCTAGAGGCTGACCATGTTGCTAACGATGATTTGCATGGTTTGGGTTTAGGGTTAGTAGGGTTCCTCTTTCACAAATATTTTCGGGGTGACATCTCACTCCTGTCATCTTACGGTAAACATTTTCCCGCCCGTATCTCCCACCACCGCTCTCCCGCCATTTTTTTGCCGCCACAGCTCGCCTGCCATTCCCGTCACACTCTCGGATTTTTCCCTATAAAAGTAGGGATCGACACTCTTCGTTGCACAAGTGCTTCTATCTTTTTTTTTTCTGTTGGCTCACCCTTAGCCATCATGAGTGTGCCGTGCTCTGGCCAGGAGTTTAGGCCGGTGAAGGCGAAGGCTGCAAGTTTGCCCCCGGGTGTGACTGCCGAGCGGGTGTTGGTGCGGCTGTCTTGCTAAGGTTAAGCAGGTGGAGGATTTTTCTGATTGGTTCGGCATGCAATTTTTCATGTGTGTGAACTATGGTCATGATCCACCCCAACTTCAGTTTCGTCGTCCACCAGACCGCTGGTATGTTTTGATAGAATTTTGTTTAGGCATATTTGCAGGACTTTATTTTTCTGGTTTAATGTTACGGTTTGTGTTGTAGTCTTCCCCGCCTCTGTGCAAATGGTTTCACTAGATAGATAAGGAGCAGCCGGATTGGGCACGCAAGGAGGTTGAGGAGAAATACCGGCGTGTATGGGCAAGGTTCTTTGAGGAGGAGCGTTGGGAAAAGGCTCATGCTAATGAGAAAGCAGATCGAGAGAGGAAGATCCAAAAATTAAGAGCGGAGCAAGCTCAAAATTGGGAGTGAATCAGAAGAGGATGGATGATGAGTCTAGGTATGCTTGAGAAAGAGGTGCGTGGGGAGGCCCGTGAAGCAGAAAGGGAGAGATCAAAGGAAAGAGCTGCTGAGGCGCAAGCGGCAGAAGAACGTGGCGACAAGTACGAAAAATGGCCACTGTGGACGCAGGGAAAGTAGAGGTTGCCATTCAATCTACTTTCAAGTTGATTCCCCGCGTATTGCGGCGGTCATTGGAGATGATTTACGAAAAATCACAACAATCTTTAGAAATAATAATTTTATTTATAAATAAAATTAGCTCATAAATGTGAAACCATATAAACACCTATCTTTGTCTAATAGTGATAATATATTAACAAAACCTTTATAGTATCGTGTTGGTCACCTGTGCATCATCAGGATCCCGGAAGAAGAAAACTGAAGTTGAAATAGTGTGTAGCTAGAAAACATATTCACATACAGATGTAGAGATAATAATCATATACAATCGCCCCCTCAATTACCAATGCATCTGAATATGCTTTTATGATGTAAAATAATGATCATAAATACATATGTAGTAAAAACAATTGTGTTAATAATCTCAATTCTCCTCGACCCCTCTATTTGTCACACCTGCTGTAGCATCCATGGTGCATCCATCCTTATTCACAATGAATACTAAATGGAAAGATGTATTCTTCATGTACTGACCTGATGCTGAGGGAGTGGTGTTTTGGAACATGGGAGCATATGCTCCCTTTATTTTGAATTGCATCTTACTCATATTTTAAATTTCAAAAAAATTGAAATGAAAAATTCGCACGTACATCGTCACGTGCTGCGCGCTCACAAAGTTGTTTCATAAAAAATGGACTTATCATGTGACGTATGTAAAAAAGACAAAACTCAGTGCTAAAAATAATGCTTTTTACAAGATAAATTTTCTCTTTTTTACATAGAGCACAAAAAATATTAATTTTTCGTGAAACTTGACGAATGCACATATATTATGGAAATGTACATGTAGAATTTTTTGTCAAAAATTTTCGACAACTCGAAATATAATTTTTGGGTATAGGGAGCATACGCACCCGGGAGCCGAATTGAATTTCTGCCTGATGTAGATCTAATATCAAAGTTGCTGCATCAGAATGTCAGAATTAAGTAGAGACATTGACTGCACTCAAAGACAAGATTTGTGCCATATCCAATCTGTCTGAGGCTGCACTTCACGTCTGAACCCTTTTCCACAAAATTAAACCAATACATAAACCTTAGAGGTATAGCATAGGCCAGGGGAGGATGTAGTTTGAGAAGTTATCTATAGCCCTGGTCAACATTTGTAGAAGTATGTCAGTATGTAAGGAATTTATATACCAAAAAAAATTGCGATGTCTCCAAGAAAAAACATAGCAAAAAATCACGCATACATTTGACTTTCGGTACAAATAGCCCTGACATCTAATATTTCATGAATCTCTAGTACGACACAACACTGAATGTGGTACTAAAAGGTTTTACCTCCCGTGTTTCGTCAACGTGACCAGTATTTGTGTTAGTAAACTTGCGAGCAAAACCTTATAAAACTGCTTTAAACAAAAATGATTGAATGGCAACCTCTACTAACATGTAAACATCAGATGGAAATTTTCACAGACATTATGCCCGGAAAATTCAAAGAATGATACAGTGCGGCTACACAACTACTGAAGTAAAAAAACCATCTTATACATCGATTGTTTGGTCAATCTGAGTATCACAGTGATGAAAATAAACACGAGCTGGGCCTAGTCCCGGCGTTGCGGAAGAGCGGGAGAGCCGAGATGCTGAATACCACGGCCGCCGCGCCATCACGTACCCGGCCGCTTCATACAGGTTAAACAGGGACGACCTGCCATCGGATGACGTCACGGGCACCCGACGATCGATGGCAGAGCCCTTCCGCACACGGTGGGCGCCAACGACGGCGACGGGGGAGCAATACCGAAAGGCGATGGGCTAGGGCGAGATGAGGAGGTACACATCGCCCCACCAACGAAAGCAACGTGGGAGTTGAGGAAACAAACAGTCGGTGGCTGCGTGGCTGCTCATTTGCGCGAGAGTATGATCGACCACGATTGGGCAGCCATATGGACTGTGATAGCGATCTGGCAGATAACAAACAACCATAGATTTTTGATCTGACGGATAAAAATAATTGGGGTGATGTGGATGCATGAGATTTCAGCTTACAAATATTAAATGCATCTTAGTGGGGATGAACTTTATAGATATTATAGATTTCAATGTTAGTTTGTCATTGTATCTTAATTTTCGTTGTAGTGATAAGTCGTATTTTAATTTCAGCTATATTGTATCTTAATTTTCTGAGATGTTTTAACAAAGTACTATTGATTTAGCACGGAGCGGTACAATTTAATAAAGTACTATTTGCGAAAGAGGAACCCTACTAACCTTAAACCCAAACCATGCAAATCATCGGTCCTTAGCAGACATAATTAGTATCATATGTGGCCAATTGAGTTTTGATGTCTCTCGGTGCTTATTTCAAGCGATGTTGTTTCAATACAACATAAATAGTGAAGAAAGTTTAACAACTTATTACTGAACCATCTCAAACATAAAAGACTTGTATTTGACTAGAAATGAAAATAAGAACGCAACATGCAAATTATTCAATGACATGCTCCTCATAAACACATTGTATGCTCTAGAGTTTTCCATTTTATTATACAAACCATAATCATAGTATTTATTGGACCATAAGCTTTAGCCTATCTCTATCACACTATTTATCTTGTGAACGTAAAAATTAATCCATGGATGCACGAAAGTTTGTCTCTTTTTTTCCATGCTCATATTTACGGGCATTCTGCTCAAATATGTCTTGAATGTCTCAAAACCTAAAAAGCTAAATAATAGTGGAACAAAATATTGTTTAATTTTATCAACGAAAAAATGTACTTCTCAATAAAAATTTGAATAATTGTATACCAAGAACATTATACTCACTATGCAACATTAGTATGTGGAAAATTATGCTGACCGAGCAATGCAAATATGTAAGTTGAAATTTTTGTTGGATAAAAATTATTAATAAATAATTATAAAATTTTAGTATAAATTTCATTTATTTCAAATTACATTAATTTTAAGTGTTGCGACAAATCACCGGGGTGAACACGTGGAATAAATTGGTCACCACGTCGCCCACTAATGGAGGGTAAGCTAAACGCATATATCAACAGCTGAAGACCTTCGACATGTCTATTCTGACTGTGGTGGAGTCACAGTTGTTGCACGTCGACTGCTGAGACCCAATCTCTTGATGGAGAATAAAGACCTTGGTGTTTTCCAAGTAGTCGGCAAGCTTCATCGGTTCGACCCGTTTGGTGATGTATGAGTCACGTAATCATAGATATATGAGTGAATTTATTCATATGTTATTATGTATGTATTTCTTAAGGGAATACATGGTAAAACATATAACTTCACTTATTAAATTTCAAATCTCGAAAAGTTATTAGATTTTGTCATTTTTGGATAGCCCATAATATATGGTGTTTCAGTTTGAGATTTTACACGTCGGTAAAGTACATGATTTTCATTCAACCTACATGATTTTTTTTCTAGATATATTTTTGAAACTTTGAAGATCGTTTCAAAATTAAAAAAAACAAATTACGTGTAGATCAGGCTACATTTGTAGTTCTAGAACAAACTCGGCATGCAATAATGTGAAGACGAGAGCTACTGAAAGAGGCCAGGAACCATCCATGTTCCATTCCGGTCAACATGTTACTACCGCCGGTGTAGCGAGGTCAAATGTGATGAAACCGTTTGGTGAGTCTTGACGAGCTTGACTCTAAATCTGTGACTGTAGGAACAAACAAAACAAGGCCTGAAAAGATAAGAAAAATGGTAGCGGACAGGGATATGAGGCGTGATTCAGAAATCCATGTTCTCGGTAGGATGTGATTGCAAAAGTTGGGTGGCAAATGAAAAGACAAATAAGGAAAGGATAGAATCTGGAGATGGTTGCTGGAGTGCCCCTGCCTCGCTCCATCGCCGGCCGGTACGTTGGGCACAAAGGAAAGAAAACAATCAGACCAAAAACGGGAGTAGAGTTAAAACCATTTCGTGGCAGCAAAAGCAGCGGCGACGAGGATGGAGTGATGGACGGACGCGACGAGAAGGAACGTGACGGGCTACACGTCGTGGTCACGATTCACGAATGCACATGTGGGCGTGCCAACTATTCTCCTCCACGCGGGAGGGAAGAGCGAGTCAGCGGCGAGAGAACCGATTGCACGGTTTATGGCTTGTCGATCACGATCGGTCGTCCTGGCTTGGTTCACGTCGAGGTGCATTAGCCGATCGAGGACGGTCCGCGTCCGGCGATCGGTTTGGATGCCTCGCCGCGGAGACGGCCGCGGCGTGGACGGCTCTGCTCGGGCCAGAAACGAAACGGTGCTCGATCGATCACTTTCGCCGAACTGATAAATCCGAGAATTCAGGCTCTCTCGCTCGGCATGGCACGGCGATTCCGACCCGACCAGCGACCAGGCTGGCGGCGATCGAGGCGAGCCACGCACGGCGCGCCTTCCCTGAGCTGCCGCCCTCTTTCTTCGGCGATTCCCGACCAGACAACAAGAACTCCGGACGACGGTTACAAAAGATTCCATGTTACCGTGTGTATGGTGTCGCTGTGATCAGTGAATGGCGGGCGATCTAGTTTATAATGCTATTGCTTACTTGCAATCAAAATCGTACTGTTTGTTGGTGACGCCCGTGGGTGGGACAGTTCTTCCCCTTTTGAGCACCGAGGTAAACCATAGATCCGGCTGGTCGGATCCGCCGCGGCGATACCTCGGTCTTCTCACCTTTCTTAAAATCGCTGCCTAGGTTTCCCTTAGAGTCCTCGTAACGGCGTATGGAGTCGGTGTTGGCATCCACCCAGAGCGCGGGCCTTCGGGGCGCCGTTGTTGACACTTCTTGATTGACGTCTTCATCTGATTTGGTTCGGTCCTGCCATTCACTCGTTGTCTTCCTATATTGTGCCTTTTTGGAGCATCTCCAGTCGCGTCCCCCAAAGCGTCCCCCAAAGGGATTTGGGGTGCACCGGACAAAAAAAGCGTTCCAGCCGCGTCCCCCAAAGCCCTTTTTTGTCCGGCGCGCCCCTATATGGTGTCCGGCGCCCCGAGCCCGTCCCCGTCCCACGGGGACGCACCGGGCACGCCGGACACAACGCAAGCGAGGCGAGGAGGCGCGGGGCCGACGCGTCGGCGGCACGGTTAATTTTAACCTAACCGTCGCCTACCTCGCGACGGAAGTTATTCGCGCGCAGCGGCATCTTTGCCTTAATGGCGACGGAGGGGCGGGCGAGACGTCTCGTCGGTGCTGCGCAGCCTCCACGCGTCGCCGGCGTTCGCACGCCACCGCCCGTTCCCGCGCGAACTTCCCGCCTCTTCTCGTCTGTTCCCGCGCTTTCTTCCCGACGCCGGCGTCTATAAAAGGTCTCCCGGCTCATCAACGGTAGCCACCACACCCCGCCGGCAACAAACACAGCCCTCGTCGCTCCACGGCCGTCTCCTCCATCACCGGTGGCAATGGCGAACCGCCCGGCGATGGCCACTTCCCTCCACCGCTGTCTCCTCCACTTCCGGCCCGGCGGCGGCGTGCGGCACTAGAGGAGGCACTCGAGGAGGAGGCCCGCCGGCCGGCGGCGGATCTAGCGGCGTTCTCCGCCCCTGCCTCCGCGGCTGAGGAGGCCGCGGCGGCGGCAGCGTGGCGAGAGCGGCGAGGCGACACCGTTGCGGCGTTCGACGCCTCGACGGAGCAAGAGGCGCGGCGGCGCCGGTACGGGAGGAGATTGAGCAGCGATGGACTGCAGAGCGCCGGCGCCGGCGCGATGAGCGGCGGCGCCGTACACGGAACGGCGTGACTCGATCGAGCGCCGGCGGCGTGAGTCGATCGAGCACCAGCAGCAGGTGACGGCGGAGGAGCGTCGGCAGCGGGAGGCGGCGCTGACGGCGCTATGGGGGAGGCGCTGTACCTGGAACGGCGTGACTCGATCGAGCACCAGCAGCAGGGGACGGCGGAGGACGCGCGGCGGGAGCGGCACCGTCTGGCCACCGCCGCTCGCAAGGAGAGGAGGCGCGCGCAGGAGGAGCTGCGGCGTAGGGGAGGCGACGACGGGGCGGGGCCGTCGAACGCGCCGCCGGGCGGTCAGTAGTCTAGGTTTAGATGAAATCTAGCCGTTTTCATTCAAACTTTGTAATATATAATCAAAATTGAATGAAAATCTTTATTTTCGTGCACAAATATTCATTTGGGGGCGGCGTTTGGGGACGCGGTGCGGGAGCGACGTCCCCCAAACGCGGCACGAACAAAACACGTCCCCCAAACGCTCAATCCGGTGCGGTTTGGGGGACGGTTTGGGGGACGCGGCTGGAGATGCTCTTGGAGCTGCGTTATTCTTCGTAGGTCTCCATTGGTCGTGACACAGTCTTGGGACTCCATGCCCACCCCCTCACCATTCTTCGTGGCTGACGGTGCAAGACAAACCGTCATCACTTGTTGTGGGTTTGTGTTGTAAGTTGTGTATCATGTGTGTGAAGTTGTAGCCATTCTTTCTTTCTTTTTGTCAACAATTTTAGCCTGGGTCGTTTAGGTCTTTTTCTATATGATTGGTAGTTCAATACACCTTTTATATATGGTGTGTGTCTGAAAATTTTGATACTCCATTCATTCTAAAATAATTTTCTTAGATTTATCTAAGTTGTATGCATATAACATATTTTAGTATATAGATACACCTAAATTTGAATAAACAACATGCACTTATTTTAGAACACAGAGAGTATTATGTTTGACGATGGCAGCCGGACCTTCTACTTCTGCACGTGGTTGAACGGCAGCTAGTAGATAGGAGTAGCTGCCCATGAAGCTACTAGTACTGCACGGAACAAACGAGTGACAGCAACAGGTGTAATCGAATGTATTATCGATTTAATGGCATTCATTGTTGAATAATAGATGCACAAAGGAAAGAATGATTTTTCCAGTCAGCGAACTGATATGCCACACATTGGAAGTCGATTTATGACAGACTCTAGCACACGTACGTGTCGCATCTTATGCGAATGATCTGGGATTTCACAATGCATTTCTGTTTGCCAAGTCTTTGGTGATATTCATTTCAGATGTCTTCGGCTTTGCCAGACACGTACGCATTTCACAAGAGCTCCTCCGCGAGTTTCCCGGATGAGCTGCCTCATAGTCATAGCAACGGCTCTTTCTCGCTCGAGAATCGATAGAACTCATCTGCTGATCGCTCCTATTGTTCTTCTGACCTTATTTACAAAACCAGATTGGAATCGAATCATTAAAAAAAATCACCTTTTTCTTCCCAAGAATGCAAAGAGGATAACTGGGGCACTTTTGTTCTCCACCAAAAGCTTGTAAAACATTGGTGGCAATTCTCTCCTTTCTGCCCAAAATACCGCAAAACATATATTTTTTGTTGATAACCAGTTGACTGGCATCGTATTCTTTCTGAAGATTTCGAATCGCACATTAATAATTTTATTGGTCGAGATGGATGCTTCAAACACAAAAATTAGTACTAACCGGTATGATGCGGAGTCACGACATTTCCGGCACTAAGCTTTATTGCATTTGAAACTTTAGCATGTCCACGGCGAAATAAGCATGCCGCACATGCACAACTCGAAACAAAAATAACACAACGTACTTGGTCAACATTGACACGTGCAAACTAATTATGCAAGTAACTAAATGAAACAAGGAGTGGTACATTTGTGTTTCCTCGATGTGGCTAATCTAGAATCGATCTAAAGAAGTCTTCGGGTCTTTGGTGGCAACCATGAACGGCCCCCACCCCCTCCCTTCGATCTTGTGCTCCCGGTGACAACAAATACACTGGATAGTGCTTACATTGGGGCTAAAGACCAAACCCTCGGCCAAAGAGTGGGGGTAGCGTAACAAGGTGGGGCCCACGTGCCTTTGGTGCGCCTCCTAGGTGGGATGTGTAGGATGGGTACCTTAAACACACTGCTAAACATTAAAGGGATTACCCACATTTTTTTGTGAAAATCCCACCGATTTATTAATAATTTTCAATAGCAGTACAAACTGACCCAAAAGTAATAAAAATTACAACCAGGTCTTTCGACCACCTAGCGACGACTACAAACACTGACGTGAGCCGAAGGCTCGCTGCTGTCCTCGCCCCTCCATCACCGGAGCCGGGCAAAGCTTGTCGTAGTAAAGCTTGTAGTAGTAGACAAACGGAAAGTCGTCGTGCAAATGTCCCAAAGGACCAACGCACCAGAGCAACAACCGTCGCCAAAGATGACAACTATAGATCGGAAGAAACTGACCTGAAACCACACCAACGAACACGAAAACCGATCGGATCCCGCGAGATCCGCCGGGCACATGACTCCACGCGCCCTCTGCCGATGCTAGACGCACCACCAGAGCGAGGATAGAGCGGGGAGGATCTTATTTTGACATCAAGATGGAGCCGTCGCCTCACCATCCCGAAGAAGATACTGAAATAACCTAACAAAAAATGAAAACCCTCCCGCCGATGAGAGGCCGTAGTCCGCCACACCTCCAAGGCCCTAAGGCCACCGGAGGCGGAGCGGACCAACAACATCGCCGGCGAGGGGATGGAACCCTAGATGGATTTTTTCAGCCACCTCCCGATGGCACACTCCTTCTCGTGATTACCATAATTAGCCATAATTAGCACATTGTCCGGATTGCCCACATTTTTAACATGTAGTTGTGAATTATCGGCACCTCAACCATTGCAGAGAATATCAAATAGTCAAATCATATGTGTGCAAAAACTAGTACTAGTATATATGGCATTTTGTTATCTGTCAATGTTTTTTTTCAATCGATGTTGTATGAATACAAAGTACTCCCTTCGTTTTTTATTTACTTGACGTTTTAGGTTTATTTGAAGTCAAATTTTGTAAATTTATATAAAGAATTACCACATTCATTATACAAAATACACATAATATGATAATATACTTACTAATGATTCTAATACAATAGATTTATATTGTGGATGTTGATGTTTTCACATAAATATTGTCAAATTTTGGAAAGTTTGACGCTAAACAACAGAACGCGACGTAATTGTGAATGGATGGACTACATTGTGAACAAGCTTTCCCAACTCTTTACTAAACTATCTTGAATATAAAGGGCGTATATTAGACAAAAAAGAAAATAAATCAAGCATCATGCCAATTATTCATAGAGAAGCTCCTCATAAACACCATGCATGCTCTAGAGTTTTCTATTTGTTTATTAAAAAAATCATATGGAAAATGAAAATCACTATATTTATTGGACCATACGCTTCAAAATATCTATATTGCAATACTTTTCATGCAAATATTAAAATTAGTCCATAGATCGAATTATGTTCCCCTTTTTTACCATGGTCACGTTTAAGGGCATTCAACCGAAAGATGTGTTGAATGCCTCAATTTTGAAATGCTAAATATTTGTGACGCAATAATAAATTTTCATTTTGATAAATAAAATATGTACTACTCAATAAAAATTGAATAATTCATAGCAAGCATATCATAATTAATGTTCAGAAACACTAGTTTGTGGCTAAATACATTGGCCGAATAATAAAATGTAGAAGTGAAAATTTTGATAGATAATAATGATAATAAATATCTAAGAGAGTTTAGTATAAATATCATTCATTTCAAATAAACCACTGTGGCGGCTGCTTGGTCTATGCAGCCAATGCAAATGAAAGAACATTGTTCAATGAAGGAGCTCTTCTGGAACTTGGTTCACAGTAATCGTGTTCTTGATTAGTTGGAAATATGTGTATATAGTGAGGACGTTTAAAAATAAGACACTCACGCGAGATATTTTTTCTGGATAAGGAAACAAATCACATAGTGAAGGGTCTCGTGGAGACTGAAGCGATAAATATTATGTTGTGCAAATATTTAACCCTAAATAAACCCAGGCCCGGTCCTGAGCTTTCCAGGGCCTGGGACGAAACTAGATTTTAGGGCCCCTAGTATTTTTTTTTCTCAAAAATGAATGTATAAAAAATATAAAGAAAGACTTAAAATGTACTGATAGCAATGTTATTCATACAACAATAATATTGTATACATCTTACCCTAAAAATTTCTCATTACATTCTTTTGATCCACCGCAAGAACTAGTGCCAACTGATCTGGATTTCTCGATGTGCTCGTGTTGCTCTTCAATTTTTTTTTGAATAGATCCTCTCTGCGATTCAATAAACTTATCTTTTTCCTCTCTTAACCTCCTTTTGGTGGAACCGGACAAAGGCTTTCTAGGAGACATAACGCGGCTGAAAATAGAAGAGACAAATTGTAACTTAAATTAGGGCATAGGCCCATATAGACTACGTATAGCAGAGCATCAAGAATTCAGAGATTAGATGACTATACCGGTTGTAATTTACTCAGGTTTCGCGTCTGCTGCCTGCACCTGCTGTGGACGATTTCGTCAGGTCAGCGAGCAGCCGGCCGGCCAGCCAAGCAAGTTGGAGAATTGGGAGCGATCGACGAAACTCACGAAGTTCACGAACAGCCGGGGCATCGGCAAAATAGTATCAGATCGAACTGAATGTGGGAGGGCCGGACGCCTGATGCCTCACTCGATCGATGGAATTCTTTCCCTTCGTGAAAAGAAAAGGGCCAGCTGAGCTTTCCTCTCCGGCTTGGGAGCCTAAGAACCAACACTGAATGGACCTAGTAGTATAAATCTACATCTGGAGGCCCCCGGATTTCCTTGGGCCCAGGGCGGCCGCCCCTCCCGCCCCCCCTTGGGCCGGGCCTGAATAAACCAATTGATTTTTTTTGCACGATTTGACCCTTTTTTTTTGAAACGTGACTTGATGGCATTTGATTAAGCTCTGAATAGTGGGACTCAATGGTGTTTAACCTCTGGCCGATGGCCGCTTAGGACGATTGGCTATGCTCACGTGGTTAGTTATTACCGCCAGATAGGATGATGTGCCTAGACATATGGATGGCTTGCTCCAGGTGCGCAAGCAGGGCCAACCGCATGAGCGAGCCTCGCAAGAAGATGAGCGGGATAAAGATGGACGAGAGATCAATCACGTGAAGATGTTGGAAAACATTTGATTAAGGAAATGTTTTTACAAAATTCCAATGAAACCGCGCCTCTCCACAATGCCCAAGCCTCTAACGATATATGTTTAAGAAGTCGTGGAAACATGTTCATGTTCCACTTCATTTTTTTCATCTCATTCTAAGGTTTTTATTTTTTCTTTTGGAATCTCATGGTGTTTTAGAACTCGTTCTAACATTGTTGTGAACAAATGCGAGGACAAGTATAGACTTTAACAATCACTAGATCATTAATTGTTGAAGGAGAGGCAGCTGGTAGAAGGCCCAAAAAGAGGGGCATTCACAGGGTGTGGACAGTGGCAGAAAGCCATGCTCTCAATGGGACCTGCGTGCAAAGAGAGGCAGGCAGCGATAAAGGCAAAAATGGCAACCGGAACGTGGAGCCAAGATAGCAAGAAAAGTCCCACGCCCACACGGGCACCTCGAGCCATGATGGCAAACGGACGCGACGAGAAGATCGCCGGTCGTCACCGGCCGCCAAGTTGTGGACGCCGAGTTCGCTATTGACGTGACCCCGTCCTTGCCTTGTCTGATTGGAGCAGAGGTGGAACGTCTAGCACGTCTCGCCGTGGACGGAACTCGGGACGTTTCGAGGTGCCCCAGGCCAAGCAAAGTCGGCCTGCGAGGTAGACGGCTCCGATGGCCAAATGAGACGGTGACGCCTCACGTAAATTCACCACACGGAACATGAATTTCCCGTCAATATCTCAACAGTTCCCTGTCCACTTCACGAAGCAACAGAAGCTATGGTGCCGAATGTGTCATGATGAATTTAATGGCATTCATTCGAGAGCAATAATAACTGAACAGATGAAAGAAAGAATGTTCTTCTTGTCAGACAATATTATCGGTTGGTGGGCTTCGATCGACAGAGTGTACCACATGGACCTTGTTTTTTTGAACTGCACATGGACCTTGTTGTTCTCCATCGTGCGCGCGGGCTCGACATCCAGTTTCAGATCTGGCGTTTCGGTTGGTCATTTGCATTTCAGATATCCCAACGCATGATTGGCTGCCCTTTTCGCTCGAGAATCAATTGCTGATGATGGCTCCCCGATTCCTCTTCTCTGCCGCCCAAAATATTGGAATCGGATCCCTCACGAAACTTCTCTCTAGCTCACCCCCAATAATACAAGAAGTCAAGAACTTACACGGTGCAGTAGGGTCAGCCGGAAACAAGCTCCATGGGAAAGATGAAGTTTCAGGCAAAACCCTGTTCGTTGGTCAAGATGAATTACTAGTAACTTTTGTATTAGTAAGCACAAAGCGAAGACTCCGAACACAACCGTCTGGGAATCTGTAAATAAAAAATCGAGCAAACAAGAATGTGTAATTCTGCACGCGTCCATCTCGGTCAGCATAGCGCTATTACAGTGGATTTTATAGGCGCTAAATAATTATCCCCCAAAGATTTAGAGATCACTTGACAAATTAGTGAAGTTAACGACACGTAACAACCTTACGTGGTCTAAGATGCCAACTCACATGCATAGATTTAGACATGGCGGCTAAATTAACTAATTTGCGTGTCCACGTCTATGCATGCGAGAGTCGCAGCACAGATTTTCGGTCGCATGTCCGTATCACGTGGCAATAATCGGTCAGACGAAAACTAGATATATTCTCCCTACATAGTGTGATGATGAGATTTATAAACCATACTGGACTGTCCAAATCGATGGCTTGCGCCAATGAATTTAGAACATCTCCAACAGACGCGCTAAATTATGGCATTGTACCATCCGTGGTTCGCGCGTGAGGACATATTCTCCTAAGCTCTAAATTTTGGAGCTGTAAAACTGGGCAGTTGTTTGTGCGCGTGATTTATCAGCACCGGTTACAACATATGTTGGAGCATTAATTTACGCCCCTCGCGCGCTAAATTAGTCATTTTTTGGGATACAACGCTGGCTACAGCGCCTGTTGGAGATGCTCTTAGCTTTTGAGCAGGTGCACGTCGACTAATTGACTAATTGTCTAAGCCACGCACGCCCGTCCTGAACGAATCGAATCGAGGGTGACGGCTCCATCATCATTTTCCAAGTTGCATTTTTAGACCTTGTAAATTAAGTTACTCCTTTTGGATTTTGCTATTTTGATTAAAGATTAGTTTAAAAAATGATTGGCCGTACTGGGGAAGAAACCTAGCAGCGCTGGTTATTGGTAGCGATAATTGTGTGCACAACACCGAAAATACGAGTACGGACACTCAAACTCGGACGGGCTGAGAGCTATCAGCAGCTCACTGCCACCAGATTATGCCTTTGTTCACAAAGATTAGTTTAGAGCTTGGTCACTTCTTGGTCCCCTAGATTTGAATCGTGATTCGTGCTCGTCATGTGAGTTACATCTGGGTTATGATTTAGTTTCTTAAGTTGCAAGTGGGTAAAAACTCGGAAAAATATTCTAACCATTTAATTCGTATTGTGATTTTTGTGCTAGCCTTGAGCTGTTAGGTGTTAAGCTAAATTTTGATCGACCGAAAACTAGTGTGGCACCCTACTTTATTTTCAGATGGGGCATTGGCCAGTGACGCGTAGAAGTGTGTGAGCTAGGTGAGGTGACTTTGCTAGATCTGTCTTCCAGAAGTATGCCCGATCGAGTCACTATTATGCAAATGCTCTGTTTGAGCAGCAGCTCTGCTATCTTTTCTCTATGTAATCTAATCGAGAGGGACAACTTGATCATTATGTCACAAGTTGCACGCTCTGGCGTAAAGTTGCTTGCCATGTAGCCATGTTTGATGTGAGGGCATCTCCAACGGCCTGACTCAAAGAACGCAAAGTGACTATTTACGGTCATACGGACAAATGTAAAGGTACATTAGTGTTTCTTCGAGGCGGCTAATCTAGAATTGTTCTAAAGAAGTCTTCGGGTCTGTGGTGGCAACCATGTGCGGATGTACTGAATGCATTGGGGCTTAAGACGAAACCCTTGGCCGAAGGGTGGGGGCAGCAGAACAAGGTGGAGCCCCGTGCCCTCGGTGCGCCTCCCAGGTGGGATGTGCCGGTCTGGTCCAGCGATCCATTGTGGCCCCTCTGTTGCTCTGTCTCATGGATTTTCTCCAACGTCCTAATCTCTTGCGTATTTTTTCTGTATTTTTATTTTTCAATAAAATAAGGTTTAAATTAATAAAAAATGTATTCAAACAACCATTAGCATGTCCGTCCTGAAAAACATAATTAAATAATAAGTAAAAAACACTACTGGACATTAAGAGGATTACACACATTTTCAACATGCAGTTGTGAATTATTGGTACCTCAATTGGGGTAGAAAAATTCAAATAGTCAAGTCACGTGTCTGGAAAAACTAGTAGTATATGTGGCATTTTGTTATCCGTCAATGTTTCTTTTTTCATGTCATGTTGTTTGAATCCAAATTACTCCCTCCCTTTTTATTTACCTGCATTTTAGGTTTACTCAAAGTCAAATCTTGAAAAGTTTGACCAAGAATGTAAAAATATCAACATTTATTATAAAAATAAAAATAATATAAAAATATACTGTTGATGATTCTAATACAATAGATTTTATATTATGGATGTTGATTTTTTTAATAAATATTTGTTCAAGCTTTACAAAGTTTGACATGGACTAAACGCGCAACCTAAGGTAATTGTGAATAGCGGGAGTACATAGTGAAGAAGTTTCCCCGACTCATTACTAAACTATATTGACAATAAAAGACATATATTTTACTAGAAGAGGAAACAATTCAAGCATCATGCCAATTATTTATTGAGAAGCTCCACATATACAGCATGCATGCTCTAGAATTTTCTATTTGCTTATATCAAATAATACATGGAAAATGACAATCACTATGTTTATTGGAGCATATGCTTTAGATTATCTCTAGTATGACAATTTTCATGCAATATCATGCAAATATAAAAATTAGTCCATAGATGCAATTATGTCCCTATTTTTACCATGCTCATGTTTAAGAGCATTGAACTGAAAGATTTGCTGAATGACTAAAAAAATGCTAAATATTTGTGTAATTTTTTTAATTTATTTTTATCGCATAAAAATGTACTACATGAGAACAAATGAATAATTTATACCAAGAATATCATAATTAATGTTCACCAACACTAGTTTGTGGCTAAATATGTTGGTCAAATAATAGAAATAGGTAAATACTATCTATCGGGGTCTGATGGGATGCAAATTGTCGGACCTCCCCGATGCTGTTGATCTCGTATCAAACCAACGATTCGATTTGCATCAGGTTTTCCCCATAATGGCACCGATGTGAGACGAGATTTTCCCATAATTAAGCGCATTGACTCCCCATCGTCACCGCCAGAAACGTCTCCTGAAAAATAGCGAGCTGCTTCCATCCCCTCCCCGCATCGCCTTGCATCCCCGCACTGCCCCTCTCGTCTCGCTCCGCTCCCGCTGCCGCCCCGCGCCACTGCTCGCTGGAAGCTCCTTCGTTGCCACCACCACGCCTCATCCAGCTTACACCTCCAACTCACCTTCTCGTGTGCCAGCAGACGTGCTGCTCCGCCGTGGAGAGACTGTTATCACCGGATTTTGGCTAAATCAGGAGGTGGGCCGCGATCAAGATAGGCTTGGAAGATTACACATTGAAGATCTATGAAGCGGCCTTGCACGGAGAATTTGGGCTAGGTTGCCCGTGTATCTTTAATTATAGTAGATTGTATCTAGATTAAAAGTTAGAGTTTATCTCGTGCACGGTTTAGTGCACGCCCACATTAGAAAGTCCGCTGGACTATAAATATGTACCTAGGGTTTATGGAATAAACAACAACCAACGTTCAACCACAAACAAATCTCGGCGCATCGCCAACTCCTTCGTCTCGAGGGTTTCTACCGGTAAGCATCATGCTGCCTAGATCGCATCTTGCGATCTAGGCAGCACAAGCCTGCCTACGTTGTTCATGCGTTGCTCGTGCTGAAGCCTTTTTGATGGCGAGCAACGTAGTTATCTTAGACATGTTAGGGTTAGCATTGTTCTTCATGCTGCATGCTCTCGTAGTGCAACCCTTGCATGTCTAGCCGCCCTTACGCCTATCTTAGGCGTAGGGCGGCACCCCGCTTGATCATAGTTTAGTAGATCCGATCCGTTACGATTGCTCCTTGTTCTACAAGGATTAGTTTAATATCTGCAATAGTTAGGCCTTACAAGGGGTCGGAGGATCCAGCGGCGTGTAGGGTGGCGTTTGCTAGTCCTAGAACGGATGTTCCGGGGATCAACCTCGTGTTGGTTTTTAGGCCCTGTCTAGGATCGGCTTACGGTCACCGTGCGCGAGCGCGAGGCCCGATCGTGAGTAGGATGATCCGATTATGCGGTGAAAACCCTAAATCGTCGTAGATCTCATTAGCTTTACATTGATCAAGCAGGACCACCATATATTCGGACACCCCGTCTGAATCATGGGTGGATCGGCTCTTTGAGCCGATTCACAGGATAACCCGAGAGCCGATCGAGGCTCGTATTTAACGTTTACGTGTGTGCCCTGCAGGAAACTAAGCGAGGCATCATCCACACCTTCCCGACCAGGTATAGGTCGGGTGGCACGCCCTTGTGATAAACATCGGTGCGTGCGACCGGGAGGCTTTGCGGGCCGTCGCTCGGAGGGACTAGGGCCAGCCGCAGCCCTAGTTGTTCCCGGCTCTACGGTGTTGCCCGTCTCTGCCCGCCGGTGGGTTTCGACGTCAACACATTCGGCACGCCCGGTGGGACGGTCGACGACATCCACGACATCGCCATCCACATCCGAGATGGCGGAAGACACTCCGGTCACGTACGCGGATCCGCCCGATGACCTCAAGAAGAAGCACGACGAAATCAAGGCGGTCCTCGAAGCCGAACTCATCGGCTCCTTCCACCGAACCCGCTCCCATGGCGTCAAGTGGAAGGGTTTCACACTCGAAGGCGCACTCGATGGAGTGGACTTGTCCGCCCCGTCGGAAGAACGCACCGAGTCACTGAAGTACGAGGACCTGCCCGAGGAGCTAAAAAGAAAACAAGACGAGGTCAAGGCAACCCTCGAAGCCGAACTCATCGGCTCCTCCGAGAAGACCCGGCCGCACGATATCAAGCTCGATAGAGACTCGAGTCCGTCGCCCGGCGTCAACATGGTGGATCTCAGCCACTCCATAGGCCAGCCAAAGTCCTCCTTTGGTATCAACATGGCAGAGCTTGCAAGCCGCCACGGCAAAGACGAAGCGAAAGCAGCCACTCCCGTGGCAACGATGAAGAGGAGGCCGATCCACGCGACCGGCCCCAAGATGATGACGGGCGGTACCTGACAGGGGAGGGAATAAGTCGCGTGCGGTATCAGCGTCCACTCTCCGAGCGCCTCCTCCACAAATATGAGCAGCAACACGACCGACGTCGGCACTACGACGTAGACGATGAAAGGGATTGTCGGTCTGATGCAGAGGTCAGGAGGTACCGTCAGCATGATAGAAGCGACGACGGGTACAATCGTCGCGCTGAAAGAAGGTCAAGGGGGCAGGATAACATGGATAGGCACTGGAGCTGTCCGTTCTTCAAACATTGCTGCGGGACTCAGGAATGAGCCGATTGCCAACAATCGAGAACTGCCCAGAATGCAAACAAAGGAAGAAGGACGCCGCTAACGTGTCCGTATTCGAGCATCTAGGGCCTCTCCCACCTCGGAGCAAGTATGCTGAGCCCGCTCGGGGAGAAGATCTCGAGGAACTAGAGGACGATGATGAAGAAGATAAGTATCATCGGCCCAGGTGGTGCCCTGATGGGCTCAGCCGTTCCCAAAAGCGGAGGGTTCAGCGTCTGCGTGGGTTGGAAGAAGCTGAAAGGTTGTACCTGCGCACGCTAAGGAAGGCACGGCCTGATCTGGCCGCCAAAGTCCGGCGGGCCCTGGATGAAGAGGGTCGGCCACAAAGGAAGGAGTGGCGCCCCAAGCAGAGGAAAGCCGATGATGATACATCGGCTGGCACAAACATGGTCTTCATCCTTCCATCGGAGTTTTGCGCTCCAAGACGATATGAAGCACCTGTAGCGCAATTAGACTGCGGCCCACGGCCGGTCATCTTTGAGAAGCCAAAGGAAAGGAGTTACAGGCATCTGAAGGCCCTGTACGTGCGAGGTTACATCAATGGGCAGCCTGTCAACAAGATGTTGGTGGACACCGGAGCGGTAGTCAACATTATGCCATACTCCATGCTACGTCGGTTGGGACGCTCCAGCTCGGATCTGATCAAGACCAACGTAACACTGAGCGACTTCAACGGCCAAGCATCTGACGCGCAAGGTGTTCTGAATGTGGATCTGACCGTAGGAAGAAAAACTATCCCTACGACGTTCTTTATCGTCGACGGCAAGAGTACCTACGCTGTCCTACTAGGGAGAGATTGGATCCACGCCAATTGTTGCATTCCATCCACGATGCACCAATGCCCGATACGGTGGGATGGAGATGAAGTGGAAGTCGTCCGTGCGGATGATTCGGTCGAGGTTTCAACGGCTGGCATGGACATTTGGGAGACATCAGGCCAAGAGCCGCTCTCAGGTATCAATTTGGACGACTGTGAGCGCATCGACGTGACAAAGAACGGGGTTAGGCTGGTTTTATCCACCGGCCTGGCCGTGTAACAAAAGCAAATGTCGATGGATAAACGTGGCGAGACCGATCCTTGTGATCGGCCCCAAAAATGTTTGTGAAGGGACATCACAAAACCTTCACCGAGAAGGCAATGGGAGGCCGATTCTAGCGATCGGCCAAAATTATCCTCAACATCCGGTCTGCTCGAGTTCAACACACGATCCAACGAGCCGATACCATCAATTCTCTTGACGAGAATCGGCTCGGGGGGGCACCTAGAAGGATAAAACACCAGGAAAAGCAGTCTCACCCTTGGATGATAGATATTGGAGTATGGGGGCCGATACACAAGTCGGCCGGAAAATTCAAAAATTTTCAAGCATAGCCGATGTGCAGACATCGACTTAAGAATCAATGGGAGCGGCCAGGGGAAATGCCAATGACGAAGCCATCGGCTGCCCAGTTTTGACTCGATAGCTGTCACTTCCGGGAGACGTCGTGCCCGAGTCCGGAGAGCATCGAAATGCGAGGACGTTCTCACCGAGAGTTGCTGCAGCCTGCCACGGGGCGGCTACGGCGTTACGAGTTGGAAACCGAGGATGATTGACGTGATCAGCTCATCTGCTATTCTCGCCCGGCGAGGCTCGGGGGCAGCTCACCTTGGAGGTTCTCCGCTCGGGGAGCCGATTTCGTTGGAATCGGCTAACTCGCCTTGCGATTTGCCTGAAGAATGGTGCTGATGTTACAAAATTATCAGTTTCAGGATGCAAGACGATCCAGCGACAAGCCCAGAACTATGTTGAGGGCACCTACTCAGCGCCAGATTACTAGCCTGCTGAATCGGCTGTATAAACTGTAAACGGATGAAAGGTGGTCGATTGATTGGCCACGCACGATAGCACTCTCGGACCATGGTCACGCTCAGCCCTGTTCGCCTGAATTACGGGTCCTCATCATTATTTCCACCCCGGCTGAGGCTCGGGGGGCAACTTGCTATGAGAGGTCCGTTGCTATAGGGAAGCCGATTTTGCTAAAATCGGTTGGCTTTGCATCTCAGTTTAATGTTGAGCGATGGTCGCTGAGAGAGAACAGAGCAGGATTATAAAAGTCACCACAGAAGTGATGCCTGTCCTGCAGAAGTGGCGACTTCGGCGTTTAAATTGACCCGGCAACAGTCCTAGGGCTCTTCTGAAGGCAAAGAGGATCTGGAAGGAAAGGATACGGCAGAAGAATGTCTGAAAGGCCTAGGGTTTACACGATTATGGCATGGCCTTGTTTGGCCAGGGGTTTGGGCCCGGATGGATCTATCTCGAAATCTACCGTGAGAGACCGATGCGATGCTATCGGCTCTTTGGGCATCGACCAGTTTGGTAATCGGCAGAACTAGTACGAAAGACAATCGGCTAAATTATCATGAAGGGAATCGGCAAAATCAAAATTGGGGGAATTTCTTCATTAATAAGCCGGATTTCTTACATAGAAGAGCTGATTGCTCTCAAAAGGAAGTCCTAGGGGGATACATTGCCCCGCACTGCTACTGCTAGCCCTATGCTAAGATCCTATCTAGGGGCCGCTGCTGCCCTCGTCGTCGTCGTCGCCGGCATCGCCACCTGTCGGCGCTGCTCCCTACCGGCTCGTCATCACTGCTCCAGCGGCCGCCGACGGGGCCCTCGTTGTCTTCATCCTCTTCGTCAGCGTCGTCGTCGCTGTCGACGTCGCTGAGGTTCCCGGGCCAGAGGTGGCGGCGTTTCGCCGGTGGCTCGTCGGAGGAGCTGTCCTCGTCCTCCTCCTCCTCTTCCTCCTCCTTCACCTCCTCGGAAGTGGTGAAGTCTGCCCAGGAGAAGCGATCGTCATCGCTCTCCTCCTCCGGTTCCCCGTCAGCAAGGAAGCGGAGGTCGCTCTCCCCATCGGTCGGGGATTTGTCATCCTCGGACTCGACGGAGGAGTCGTGGTCCTTTTGTCCCACTTCGTTGGGGCGAGGATGTCGTACGCCGCTTGCGTACCCCACGAGGGCGTCGACTCTCGGATGGGAGAGGACACGTAGGAAAGATCTGATGAAGAAGAAGAGGAAGAGGAAGAAGACATGGTTGCGGGGAGGGTTTTTGGAGTGCTAATGCGGAAGGGGTGAAGGGGAGAAGCTGTTCAATGCGGTTAAATAAAAGGAGATGGGGGTTTTAATTTTCGAGCAGTTCTCGAGGACATGGTGCCAAAAGCTGTCAAATCGTGCGAGAGAAGTTGGGAAGGCAAGTCGTCATGATGAAGCATGCTCGCGACGGTTCCGTTACTGCCATGACACGACCCCTCGGAGGAAAAAACAGAGTGGTTTTGAAATTATCATTACCAAAACCAGGGGGGCATGTGTTATCACCGGATTTTTGCTAAATCAGGAGGTGGGCCGCGATCAAGATGGGATTGGAAGATTACACATTGAAGATCTATGAAGCGGCCTTGCACGGAGAATTTGGGCTAGGTTGCCCGTGTATCTTTAATTATAGTAGATTGTATCTAGATTAAAAGTTAGAGTTTATCTCGTGCACGGTTTAGTGCACGCCCACATTAGAAAGTCCGCTGGACTATAAATATGTACCTAGGGTTTATGGAATAAACAACAACCAACGTTTAACCACAAACAAATCTCGGCGCATCGCCAACTCCTTCGTCTCGAGGGTTTCTACCGGTAAGCATCATGCTGCCTAGATCGCATCTTGCGATCTAGGCAGCACAAGCCTGCCTACGTTGTTCATGCGTTGCTCGTGCTTGAAGCCTTTTTGATGGCGAGCAACGTAGTTATCTTAGACATGTTAGGGTTAGCATTGTTCTTCATGCTGCATGCTCTCGTAGTGCAACCCTTGCATGTCTAGCCGCCCTTACGCCTATCTTAGGCGTAGGGGCGGCACCCCGCTTGATCATAGTTTAGTAGATCTGATCCGTTACGATTGCTCCTTGTTCTACAAGGATTAGTTTAATATCCGCAATAGTTAGGCCTTACAAGGGGTCGGAGGATCCAGCGGCGTGTAGGGTGGCGTTTGCTAGTCCTAGAACGGATGTTCCGGGGATCAACCTCGTGTTGGTTTTTAGGCCCTGTCTAGGATCGGCTTACGGTCACCGTGCGCGAGCGCGAGGCCCGATCGTGAGTAGGATGATCCGATTATGCGGTGAAAACCCTAAATCGTCGTAGATCTCATTAGCTTTACATTGATCAAGCAGGACCACCATATATTCGGACACCCCGTCTGAATCATGGGTGGATCGGCTCTTTGAGCCGATTCACAGGATAACCTGAGAGCCGATCGAGGCTCGTATTTAACGTGTACGTGTGTGCCCTGCAGGAAACTAAGCGAGGCATCATCCACACCTTCCTGACCAGGTATAGGTCAGGTGGCACGCCCTTGTGATAAACGTCGGTGCGTGCGACCAGGAGGCTTTGCGGGCCGTCGCTCAGAGGGACTAGGGCCAGCCGCAGCCCTAGTTGTTCCCGGCTCTACGGTGTTGCCCGTCTCTGCCCGCCAGTGGGTTTCTGACGTCAACAGAGACGTCGCCGGGGCAGGACTAACAGGCGGCCGGCAGAAGTAGGCATCGGAGGCGTCTCAGCCTTGCCGGTGACGTCTTTTTGATCCATCCGAAGCAGCAGGTCGTTTGATGCTTCAAGCCTTCAACCGATGACGACAGCCCTATCGCGATTCGGAAGGAAGACAAGCCGGCGGCCATCACGGCGACAGAGCCACAAGCTTGCAACCAAATTCATCTTCTCGTCACTCTTGTCCCTCTGCTCATCGTGGTGCTTCCGTGGCTGCACTGAATAAGATCAGTTGAGCTGGAAGCAAACATCAAATAGAGTTTGAAATACAATTTTGCTATGTGGAACCTTGCTGTGGAACATGCTTATTCCTTTCATAGTACATGTTTCCTACCACGTACATATTTGCTTCCCATGATCTACCATTAGAGTGCTTCATAGTAGCATATTTCCTTCACCGCAGTATCGGTGCCACGCATCAATCCTGTTGCTTCGGCAAGCAACTGTCAAGATTCAAGAGACAAGTCTGGTGCAGCCTTGTCCGTTGAGGGCCATACAGCAAATCAAACCGTGAGGATGACGTCCACAGGAATCTGCGTCAACTTAGTTTGATGGTGCAGTAGTTGTAGAGAACTAACATGAACAATGGAGGAAGCAAGTAGCTGACAGTATCAATGTAAACATCGTATTTTGTTCATAGAAGCAAAGTTCAGTTGAGTAGGAAGCAAAGTATGGTACCTTTGGAAAACAATGTGGTTCATAAGGAAGCAAACTAGCATATGTATATATTTCCGTTAAATTGAAGCAAATTTTATTCAAATGGAAGGAATCAAGTGAGCTCAATAAGGAAGCAAACTAGCGTATGTATATTTTTGTTAAATAGAAGCAAATTTTATTCACATAGAAGCATATTCTTCATGATATGGAAACACATGTTTTGTATGGAAACACAATTATGGTGCGTCTAAAAAAACATCTTTTTCATATGAACCACACGTTTGCATCACATTGGTAACCTGATTCGTTTCACATGTACCCGAAGCAGATTTGCATAAAACTGGAAACGGGATGTGTTTCCAAAGGAAGCAGGCTAAATAATATGGAAACTCATTTTCTCTAGGAGTAGAAGAATATTTCGCTTTCATGGAATCAGTAATTAGTTTCCTAACAGGAGGAATTAATTTAATGCTTAAATGTGACATGATTTACGGGAATAGTTAGCGCAAAAGTTTCGTTGTAACTACCTTTCCCCTGAAACCACGGAAAAACCGGGCGCTGAGTATTGTTGGAAATCCTTCGGCCATGATGCTTCTAATCCTATGGCTAAACGCTGGTCCGATGGATAGAAAATATCGGGAGCCGATCCCTAGCGGTGCCCATAGAAATATGGACGTGGAAACTTTGTTGCATAACAACGTAGAACACCTATGAATGTTTAGTATAAATGCCATTCATTTCAAACATAAATTAATACTATTCTGGCAACTCACTGGTCTATGCAGTGAATGCAAACGAAAGAGCATTTCCCGATGATGGAGTTGTTTTGGAACTTGGTTTGTCGTAGTAATGTTATGGTAGTTGGAAACATGTCTATTTGGTGAGCACATGTAAGAAATGAGCACTCATGTGGGTCGTGAAAGGAAAATATCAAATGGGGAAGGCTTGTGGAGGGTGAAGGAATAAATCTTATATTGTAGTGAATCTTTAACCAGAAATAAACCCATTTGATTTTTAGCATAGCATGACCCTATTTAGAAACGTGACTCGATGGTATTTGATTAAGCTCTAAATTGTCGAAGTCAACGACGTTTAACCTCTTGTCTATGGCCGCTTAGGGGGATTAGCTATCCTGGCGTGCCTGCTCGAGGTGCGCTAGCAACGCCAGCTGCATGAGTAAGCCTCGCAAGAATACGAACAGGAGAAAGATGGACGAGATATCAATGATGTGAAGACGATGGACAAGATTTGATAAATTCTTTGTTTGTACAAAATACCGATGAAACCGGCACCTCTTCACAATGCCCAAGCCTATAACCATATCCGTTTAAAAGGTTGTGGAAACATGATAATGTTCCACTTCATTTTTTTTGTCTTGTTCTAAGGTTTGTCTTTTTTCTTTTGGAGTCTCATGGTGTTTAGAACTCATTCTAACATTGCTGTGAACAAATGGGAGGACAAGTCCAGACTCTAACAATCACTAGATCCTTGTTGAAGGAGAGGCAGCTGGTAGAAGGCCCGAAAAGAGAGTCATTCACACGAGGCGGCCAGTTACAGAAATCCATGCTCTCAATGGGACATGCGTGCAAAGAGAGACAGGCAGGGACAAAGGCAAAAATGGCAAATGAAATGTGGAGCGAAGAGTGCAAGAAAAGTCCCACATGCACGTGCACCAGGTTCCGTGCACCCTCGTGCTCCTGCCCCTGAAGCGGTGGCCTGGGACGCGTCACGAAGATCGCCGGACGTCACCACCATGTTGTGCACGCCGAGTTCGCTATTGAAGCGGTGGCCAGGGACGGCTAGGCTTATTTCCAAGATCGAATTTCATTAGCAGGGGATATAACTGTTAGAGACATATTCCGTGTACCTATAAACGGATAGTTTAGGATAGAGATAGGACTCGTGTCTTGCCTTGTACTCCAAGATGATCCCTGTATGTCTATATATACTCGCCCATGAGGCTCAATAATATATCCAACATATTCCGCATATCTCTCTCCCTCTCTATCGTTCTACATGGTATCAGCCGCAAGTTCCTGACCTAGCCGCCGCACAGCTTCCGCGCCGCGCCGTCCCCGGGAGGTCTCTCCATGGCCTACTCCGGGGGCTGCGCAACCCGTATGAGGGTTCGTCCGCAGATCTGTTGATCCGCTGCCCTCGAGTCTTTTTTTTCCAATCCGTAGATTGGTTTTCTTTTTGCTTCGTCGGTCGCTCGACCAGCGTTTTTCTTTTTTGGTTTTGCCGATCATAGATCGGATTGAGTTGCCCACCGCCGTCGTCATCACGCGCCTCTACTCCAACCTCGACATCGACTGCACCGGCCATCTTCATCAACCGCGCGGCACGGCCGCACGCGTCACACACGGGACGCCTACGTGCGACGCAGCAGCCTGTCTCGCCCGCGCGGTCTCCATCGCTGTTCTGTCTTCGCCGTCATCGCCCGGGACATCACCGACAACGTCGCCAACGACTTCAATCTGCGGCACGTCGTCCACGCCATGGCGCGTACAGCACCGTCGTCGGTCTGATCAACCGACCGCGCGCACGTCTCCGCCAAGCACGTCCCCGAGCACGTGCCTACCACCGATCAAGCTACGGGCTGCCGCTGCGTCGCCCCTTCGGGCCGCAGCGCCGCCGCCTTTGGTCCATGCTACCGGCCCCCGATGCGCCTTCCAAGGCGTGTACGTTGCTGGTGGCCTCCCGCCGCTGCATCGACTCGCACCCTGCAGCTACGCCGGCCCCTCGGGCCGAGATGTCGCCGCACGCAGTCTACTTCGCCGTCCCCGCGCACCGACGTTCCAGGCTACTACCGCGCCGCCCCATCGGCGCAGGTCGCCACCGTCAGCGCAAGGTCTACGTCAAGCCGCCGGGTTCCTCCTCGCCAACTTCGAGTACCACCGCCGCACCTCCACAGGTAACCTGCATGACCACTTCTGGTCGTTGCAGGCCTCGCCGACCACCTCTACAGTCTAGGCATCCAGCATGGCCACTCCTCGCCGCCACTGGTTTCGCCGCCTTCTACGTCTCCGTCCACCACGACCTCGTCGCCAGCGTCATCCACAACCGTGGACTGCATCGGCACCTCTCCCTCTTCGCCGCACTGCGTCTCGCCACCGCTCTGGAGGCCTCCTCTGTTGGTCCCCCTGACACCGGCGCATGGTCCATGATGGTCCCTGCCCTCGCACGCCCGATATTGGCACCACCGGCCCGTGCCTTCGTCCCCGACGCGTCCCCGAGCCTGGCAAGCTCGGATCGACGCCTCGCCTTCATCGCCTTCGTCTTTGCGTACTCGGTTCTGGCAAAACCGGAGTATGCCTTCGTCCCCGACGTGCGCCTAGTTCTGGCAAAACTAGGGCAGCACCTCGTCCTCGACGGCTCAGACTGCATCGACTTCGGCATCGACAACCTCCACGACTGCCTCGACGCGTCTCCGTCACTCTCCTCGCGCACTACACGCTTGCGGCTTTATGTGCGGCTACCTCGACACCGGCTCCCGACCACGACATCGACCACGGCATCTCCTCGCGCGGCTACCCCGACCAAGGTTGCAACACCCACGCTCTCGGCTCCCTCGACATTGGCACAAGGGTTACCACCTCGTCTGCGCCTCACCAGCTTCCTCTACAGTCCAAGCATCCGCGACGCGACATCGTCCACGACGCTCCCGCTACGACTGCGGGGGGGGGGGGGGGTGTCAGCCTTCTGGGGTCCACTTCGGTTTATCTCCAGTCTGACCGTCCACGTCGTTCATGTTGTTCACGACGCTCCCACTACGACTGCGGGGAGTGTTAGAGATATATTCCGTGTACGTATAAACGGATAGTCTAGGATAGAGATATGACTCGTGTCTTGCCTTGCACTCCAAGATGATCCCTGTACGCCTATATATACTCGTCCATGAGGCTCAATAATACATCTAACATATTCCGCATATCTCTCTCCCTCTCTATCGTTCTACAATAACGAAATCATGTTCAATCAAGTATAAACGTAAAACACAAACATCAAAAAGAAAGCGCTGTCCTACTGCTATCGTTTAAACTGGATCAACCAGGGACGGCTCTGCTGGCCAAATGAAACGGCGATCCCTCACCTTCATCACACGGAACATGAAATTGAGAACAAGTAAGTGCGTGGGTGTTTGCCCTATGCTGGAGCGCTCCACGATAGCGCCTCGCCTCCGCTCGATTTGTTCGCTCAAGGTTTGCCTCGTTGCTGCGTATCCGGTGGTTTTCTGCAGCTGAGTGACCGCATGTGATGTACTCGCTGCACTCTGCCCATGGCCCTAGCTGAAGGTGGCCCATCATGTCATGGTCTGTCTCGCACTTGGCAGAGTGTGGTTTCTTTTTCTCAAAAAATGGGCCACATGTTGTGCTTTGTATGGTTGCAGAAAAGGAGCCGCAGGGCACTTCCTCCTTCTTTGTTCTGTGTGGCTGTTGTTGGGCCCCTTCTTTGTGTCCACCTGTAATTGTTAGGATGCGTAGCTTCTTTGGTAACATGTGTTTTTTTTCACCCAAGATTCCTTCGCTCCGAACAAACGGAAGAGACAATAACTGGTATCGAGCCCCACGCCGCCCTCCACTCACGCGACCTCCCCAATACACGCCTTCGTCTTCCTCTCCCATCCTAATCTTCTTCCTCTCGTCCGTTCTGGTCGTCTCCCGGACCTCTCCACCACCGCTGCGCCGCCTCCTCTCCCTTGCCTCCTCCACTACCATGGTGTCCTCTGCGTCTTCATCCCCGCACCGACCTCCTCCGTGGCCAGGGCAGCGGCGAGCGAGGAGGTCGCACGCGGGGCCATGGCGTTGCGGCGGGCGGGCAAGCGTCGAGACGGCGGCGAGATTCTTCAGGCGGATGATTCAGTGGCTAGGAGATGCCGTCTCTGCTCGCCCATTCCCTGCGACCCCTCCTGGACATGGGGGCGCTGGTCTATGACGATGCTATGACCCGAGCGCGTTGTTGCGCCGGTGAGCTTCCCGTCCCGGTAGTCTCGTAGCTCAGATTGAAGCCTACTGAGATCGCCCGTTGTCCAGCATCTCCTCGGTCCAGATATTTTGCATCCAACATTCCAACCTCATCCAGCGAGGTCGAGCCAGCAGCACCATGCTTGATGATGATGCATCGGAATCTCGACTACAGGTAGCCGGCCAACAAAATTGTCTCCTTCACCACATCTCTCTTTCTCCATCTTTTCTTTTGGTATCATTTCTCTCCTGAAAAAGTCGTTTCTCCAGGAACGAAGCAGCAAACCAGGATTTCGGGCTAGCCATGTCGAAGTGTCGAACTGACAGGGAGTTTGGGAAAGATCTGCATCCAGGTGAATTAAAAACACGAGTACTCGTGCTGCTTCAAACATGCATGTCTATCTCCATAGAAATTTGGTGAATATAATTAAAAGCATTTGTTTGGACTTCTTGGACTCTCTGCATTTTTTGGTGAATCCAACATTTTGTTCAGAACTATTCTATTTTGTTTATCAGAGCAAATCATTGTATGACTAGCTGATGTTTTGGGTGCTAATCCTACATGTAAGCGACCATCCAACTTAGTCTTGGGTTACATGTAGGTGATAGCTGCAACAAATCGTATGCACATTCTTCATCTTGTTTTGTTGTGTTCGGGTCGGCTGAAAAAAGAGTGAGTTTCTGTTTCACATCAGACAACAGTTTAATCTGGCTTGACATTTATTTTCTAATCATGTTGTGTTCTTTAATTTTATAGGAAATGCTCCAGTGGAAAATACATTTTAGTATTGTGTTGTCTAACTAGCTATACACTTCTCCAGATTAAATGAGTGTTGTGGCATTGGCCTCGTTACATGGTTCATATTATCTTATGCATGTTACCATGCTTTCATGTTCAGTTTGCAGGCTTCTCCAACTGATTCCAGTTTGGTGAATGAATATGCATATACGTCGAGGGCTCATATACTGGTGTTACAAGCTTCATTAAGTTGGCCTAGAGCATACCAGAGTAGCGGTTGCGTGGATTGTTCAGCCGCTGATCTAACATTGGCACCTGGGGCTGGCCTTTGCATAGATACCCTTCGTGGGGCTAGATATTTGTACGCATTTGAGAGTTGATGAAACGAATCAAATAATATATCTCTGTAACAGCTGGGATTTCAGTTAACATGTAAGTCATAGGCCATAGATATTCCCTACTTGCATGTTCTATGTAATATACTTGCTTTTGTGTACCTGATCTATTGTATGAAAAAAAAGTTTAGCAAATATCTTTTAAAATTGTAAACCGGCATGCTATCATAGCCGTCTACATCACTGTCCCTGTATACTCGACTTGATAGATATTGCAGCAGAATCATCATGACATTGAGATTGATACGCAACTGACCAGCGAGGAGGCGCCCCATGGGGCGCCCCAACCACTAGTTCCTGTCAATCTCTCCACGGTTCCCTGTCCACTTCACGCAGCAACAGAAGCTAGGTTGCCGAATGTGAATGTGTCGTGAATTTAATTATTGGTATTCATTCGTTGCAGAGCAGTAACATAACAAACGAAACAGAGAATGTTCTATAAGTAGCAATACCCCGTACAAGATGGCGGTTACGTTTAAAATCGGTTGGTAGCCTTGACAGACTGTACCACATGGACCTTGTTGTTATCCGTCGTGCAAAGCTCCACATTCAGTTCCAGATCTGGCGTTTCGGTTGGTCACTTTGCATTTCAGATGTCCTCCCAACGCATGATTGGCTGCACTTTTCGCTCGAGAATCAATGGCTGACGATGGCTCTGATTCCTCTTCTCTGCCGCTCACGATATTGGAATCGGATCCCTCACGAAACTTCTCTACCTTGCTGTGCTTTTCACTAATGTTGTGTTTGGATGCACAGCCGTGGAATTGAATTGGACTAAAATTCCAAATCTGAGATGGAAAGGAAATTGTCTCCATTTCAATTCTGTTGTTTGGGTGTACATGATATTTGTTGTTGGAATCACAAATTGGCACCAATTCTAATTTCTTGTTTGGATGCACAATCGTGGAATCGAATTGGAGAGAGGCAGGGAGGGCAGGAAGAGGCCTACCGTCGTCGTCCCCCACCGCCGTTGTTCCCCTACCGCCGCCGTTACCCTACCAGCCAGGGAGAGGGCATTCCCGCCACCGTTCCCCGCCAGCCGCTGTTCCCCTACCGGCCAGTGAGAGGCCACCGCCCGCCGCCCCACCCTTACTGGCCAGGGAGAGGCCACCGCCCGCCGTCCTGCCGTTCCTCTCCCTGCCGCCGCTGTTCTAGGGTTAGGGGTCCCTGAGGACGACCGGGGCCGGAGAGGAGGGCGCAGATGGGGAGAGGAGGGCACAGATGGGGAGAGGGGGCGCAGATTGGGTGGCTTACCGGAGCCAGAGACGACGCCGCCGCCGGGAACGCCCGCATCGCTGGCTGGCGGAGGAGGCCGAACTCCCGTCGCCCTCGCATCCTCGGCGTGTCGAGCGTAGACGAAGGGGTAAGCGCCAGTTGCGATTCCACGCCTTTCCGAGGCCCCGAGCTCGGAAAGTTTCCAAGTGAAACGGTACGCGCGTGGATGCGGCTCGGAATTTGCCCAAAGTTTCCAGGCCTCAATTCTAAGGCAATCCAAACAGTCGAATTGGGCCAATTGGCTCCAAATTCCAATTCCATGGCCAAATTCTATGCATCCAAACACAGCATAAGATCGAAAAATCATCAAACTGTGGATCATTTCATTACTAAGAAATCAAATTCATTGATTGAGGGCCTATACTAATTAAGAAATGGTTGAGTACCTATCTTCTCTTGTGTGAACTAAGTACATTAGAGCATCTCCAGCCGCGTCCCCCAAACCGTCCCCCAAAGGGATTTGGGGCGCGCCGGACAGAAAATGCGTTCCAGCCGCGTCCCCCAAAGCCCTTTTTTGTCTGGCGCGGCCCGATACGGTGTCCGGCGCCCCGAGCCCGTCCCCGTCCCACAGGGAACGCTCCGGGGACGCCGGACACAACGAAAAGCGAGGCGGGGAGTGGCGGGGCCGACCCGTCAGCGGCACGGTTAATTTTAACCTAACCGTCGCCTACCTCGCGACGGAAGTTATTCGCGCGCGGTGACACAAGGCGGCATCTTTGCCTTAATGGCAACGAAGGGCAGGCGAGACGTCTCGTCGGTGCTGCGCAGCCTCCACGCGTCGCCGGCGTTCGCACGCCACCGCCCGTTCCCGCGCGATCTTCCCGCCTCTTCTCGCCTGTTCCCGCGCTTTCTTCCCGACGCCGGCGTCTATAAATGGTCTCCCGGCTCAACGGTAGCCACCACACCCCGCCGGCAACAAACACAGCCCTCGTCGCTCCACCGCCGTCTCCTCCACCACCAGTAGCAATGGCGAACCGCCCGGCGCCGGCCACTTCCCTCCACCGCCATCCCCTCCACTTGCGGTCCCGGGAACGCAGGTCGACACCGACCCCTCGGCGGCGGCCGGGAAGAGCGATGGTGTGCACACCGTCGGCCAGCGGCGGGAGGCGATGCGAGCAGCAGAGCCCGCCGGCCAGCGGGAGGCGGCGCAGGCGGCGGATCCGGCGGCGTTCGCGCCCATGGCCCCGCTGGCGGCGAGGCCGCGGCGGCGGCGGCGTGGCGAGAGCGAGCGAGGACGCCACCGTTGCGGTGTCCGACGCCTCGACGAGACAGGAGGCGCGACGGTGCCGTGCACGGGCGGAGATGGAGCGGCGGTGGGCCGACGAGCGCCGGCGCCGGCCGCGGTGAGCGGGAGGCGCCGTACCGCGAACGGCGAGAGTCGATAGAGCGCCGGCGGCAGGAGTCGATCGAGCGCCGGCGACGGCTGGCGACGGAGGAGCGTCATCGGCGGGAGGCGGCGCGAGGGCGTTATGGGGAGGCGGGCGGACGAGTTGGCGGCGGAGGACGCCGTGTTGGCGGCGGCGATGATGGAGGCGCCAACAGATGTGGAGGAGGAGGCGCCAATGGAGGAGGAGGAGGCCGAGGCGGAGGAGACCGAGGTGGAGGACGACGATGACGACGAGTTCGAGTGGTCCGACGACGACGGGCCGCACCCGGACGAGACGGCCGATCAGCAACGCGCGCTCGTCGAGTCCTTCGAGTCGGAGAAGAAGCTCCGGGACGACGCCCGTGCCCGCGAAGAGGCGCGGATTCGTCGCGCCGTCGAGCTCTCCCTCCGAGCGGCCCGGCGAGGGAGGGCGGAGGAGGACTATCGGCGGGAACGGCACCGTCCGGCCACCGCCGAACGCAAGGAGAGGAGGCGCGCGCAGGAGGAGCTGCGGCGTAGGGGAGGTGACGACGGGCGGGGCCGTCGAACGCACCGCCGGGCGGTCGATAGTCTAGGTTTAGATGAAATCTAGCCGTTTTCATTCAAACTTTGTAATATATAATCAAAATTGAATGAAAACCTTTATTTTCGTGCACCAATATTCATTTGGGAGCGGCGTTTGGGGGACGCGGCTGGGGAGCGACGTCCCCCAAAGGCGGCACGAACAAAATACGTCCCCCAAACGCTAAATCCGGCGCGGTTTGGGGGACAGTTTGGGGGACGCGACTGGAGATGCTCTTACATTCCGCTTTTCTTATCGGTCTTAGCATGCCTCTCCCCTCTCCCGAGAAATGGAAACAGGTATGAAGAGATTAGTGGATAATTTTCTACCGATGACACAAGAAATAGTATAACACGGGCATATGAAAGCTGGTGCAACTCGATTTTCTCTGACCAACACCGACTAGCGTGGATATGTGCCGGCGTGTATTGAGGTTAGCCAGCCGGAACCGGTGCTCCATCGGGAAAAGAGAAAAACCTTGTTCGTTGGTCAAGAGGAGTTATTAGTAGGCAAGCAAAGACTTTGAATACAACCGTATGTCAAGGAATCTGAAATTAAAGAACCGAGTAAATAAAAATGTGTAATCCTGCACGAGTCCATCCCTATTACCCGATAGGTATAGCGTTAAAGCAATGCGCTATTATGAATTTATTTATTTACAGGCACTAAATTATCCCCAAGATTTGGAGTTCAGTTGACGAATCAGTGAGTTAGCACAACTTTACATCACATGCGTGGATTTTGACAAGGCGGCCAAATTAACTGATTCGCGTGTCTACGTTGATGCATGTGAGAGTCGCTGCACAAATTTTCGGTGGTGTCACATGACAATCGGTCAGATGAGAGTACAGTAGATATATTCTCCAGTGTATGTGTATTGTATGATTATGAGATTTATAAAACGGTAGTGGACTGACCATATTTGCGACTTAAATTATAAAGGAAAATTCCTTCGTTTTTGGAGGGGAGAACTGGCCTGAACGGCAGATATTGTAGATAGCTGCTGCCTATGCAGCAAGCTAGCAGTTGGCAAGTACTGTACCTGCAATATCAAGCCGGCTATGGCATCAACTTCGCAACACTAGGTAGCATGGGGCGTATCCTCTACCGGTCGAACAATCACTGAACAAACCAAGAAGAATGTTCGTGGCTGAGAACTACACTGGAGAACTTCTGTGGGTAGACTCCCCGGGAGAGACACTAGCAGTTGCTTTTACACTCAGAACACCGTGCGGATAAAAAAAAACACCTATTGGAAGGATTTTTGCAAGACAAGAGCTTCAGTCTTCGACCTGAGAATTGATTTATGGACAGTAGAAATTCAGGACAAAAACATCAGGTACTACTAGCGTATATGCTATATGGATTTTCAGTTAATTTCTGAACTGCTGCCTAGTGCCGACAAAGACATCCAACTTCTGTACACAAAGTATTTGAACCTCAATCTGCTCCATCACGTCAAAGGATCCCTCATCGCTGCTTAATTGGACTCTGGCAGCCCGCGCAGCAGATGTATTAGCTCTTGATCTTGCTGGTATACCTTCCTCACACTCCAGCCGTTACCATTCCTCTTCAGTCATGACATGGAGCTGCTCTTGAATTCCTGGGAGAAGGACAAAAAAATTACCAAATTGTTAAGTTAAACATATATGGCAAACAAATTTAGCAAACCATTATTTTTATCACTCTACAGGTCTAAGTATCGAGTCACCAGGCTCAGGGTGAAAGAGAAAAACAAGGCAGCTGACCAAATAACAGTGCAGACTGCAAAGTAAATATTGTTTTAAAAGAACTAAAATATTGATTTCCATGTGTTCAAATTTACAAACAAATTAATCAAAAAAAGGAAATTTCACGACAACAAGCTAGTACAATGCCATCACAACTTGCAGTACAAGTGGCTTAGGTCCTTCAAGGCATGCTACAGATAAAAGAACAAAATACAGGAAGATGGTATCGAATACTCGCACCAACTTGATCAATTGATATATATTTATCCTAATACTCAACAGAGTACCTTATATGCACAGAAGTACAAGAGTTAAAGCACAATCTATCTATTTCTGCGTTATGCTTCCCCTTCGTTCCTCCCATTCAATCACTTAACAATTGCATTCAGAAGATGTACTATTATTTTCAGCATTAGAAGAATCCTCTTCGACAGCTTCAGCTGATGATACTCCTTTTTCTTCAGTCAAACTCTATTTCACTGTTTTCAGGTCTATGCCAATTATTTCTTCTTAAAAAGAGTTTTTCCATGCCTAGAATTTTTATATTTCTGCTGATTAAACAAGAGTTGGCCACTGCTTCCTTATTGGTATTGTATTTGTCAAGATACTATTAACAGCTGGTTGGACTATCAATAGGATTTGGGTGATCCAACTAAGTAGAAAGAGTATTCAGCACCATCTTGACAAGGAATGATGACAAGGATAAGTAAGATGAAACAACTTTTCTCAACTAAGAGATCAACCTGGATGATAATTTTGATCAATGAATTCAATCACAGTGAGAGATATCTTAATTAAATTACACACAAGAACACAGACACTAAACATGGGGTCCCTCCTCCTTTTCTCCGGGCTTGGGACCGGCAATGCAACATGAAGTATAACCTCATGCTAGCATAGGCGGAGTTACCCCCCCGCCCCCCTCCCCACCACACACACACACACAAACACACGTTTCCCCCTATCCACACCCACACGCGTGCGTGCGCGCACGCACCCTCGGAACGAACTGCATTTTGCAGAACAAGGCCAAATGCAAGGCTCTTCTATGAGATAGTGATGCTCAATTTTTGGGTGGTAGGACTCCTCTTGCAACCACAACATGTGGTCAAATGTTTTAGTGCAAGTAAGCACTACCAGGCACAAAATTGATCTTGCTCCATTGCAAGACCAACAGTACATAGCATAAATGGTTCAAATTCAACTTGTAAAAGCTGAAATAACCATTTTTTAACCACGATATGTGGTCAACAGTTTTTGTTGGTGTGGGCATTCCCACAGATAAATAAGTGTGGATCGTCATTAACCACAAGACCCATAGTGCTCAAATTTCATTGAGCAGCACGATCTGCCCACAAGGGCCAGACCTGACTTGAATAGACTTATTGTGCACATCATTTGCACACGGTGAAGCATACCTTTTGCCACCGCAATATGCGGCTAATTGTTCTTAGCTCATGTGGGCGGCTAAGTATTTTAGCTCATGTGGGCATTCCCACACACAATAAGCATGGATCTTGCTTAAATGCAAGACAAACGGTGCTCAAGTTTCGTTGAGCTGCTTGTGCTCTGTCTAGAATCGACAGATAGGACGATCCGTAGCAACCGGTTCAAGATGTGCATGCCAAAACATGTTCTGTGAAGATTAATTACTTTGGTCTCATTTTATTTCAATCACCAAGCAAGAACAAGTACTCCCTCCGATCCAAATTAGCTGTCACCGATTTAGTCCAAAGTTGTGCTGAATCAGCGACAACTAATATGGATGGGAGGAAGTACTGGGTTTAGCGATAGTGGGTGAGCGAGAATTTCTTTGCTTCAAAGGTAGACCCAAACTGGGTTGGGTCTGCTGCATTAGCAAAGATCTCCTCCCCAACTTCCACAGCTAATGCTAGGTGTTATTTGTTCTAGGTGTAGGGTAATACTGGCAGGCAAGCGCTAATGAGTGTGGGAAACTGAGCGTACCGCACACACTGGCTGGCTGATGCGGGTCTGGGAGCTGGGGGGAGCTCGTCGGCGTGCGCGGCCCTCTCAGCGTCCATGTCCAACCTCCTCACCGCACCTGCAAGAATTGAAACAACAATGTTAATACTCTAGCGAAGACGACAGTGGGAGGAAAATTAGAACGGGAGGAAGGGTCTGAGAGGCCGAGCACTCAACTTGAGCGGCGAACAGGCGGACAGGACGGAGAGCACCGCGGACGCAAACGAACAGACCCAGCTCCCCTTCCCCAGCAGCAGCAGCACAGCTACCGCCGGCCCGGCGATCGGAGGAAGCGACGCCTGCTCGTCGGCGGGCCGACGGAGCTGATTGGACAACTTGGGTGATCTCAGACCACCCAGATCGCCAAAGAGGAGGACAGCCCGGCGAACGGAGGAGGCGACGCCTGTTCGTCGGCGGGCAGACGGAGCTGATTGGTTTGATCTTGCTCCACCCAGATCGAGAAAGAGCAGCACAGCCACCGCCGGCCCGGCAAGCGGAGAAGGCAACGCTTGCTCGCTTGGCGGGCCGGCCGAGCTGATTGGACACCACAGGCACAGGAGCTCTCGCTCCAGCATGAGCCCAAGCCCAAGGAAGACAATGTTGGGTGGGAGCTCATCAGAGAGAAGAAAAGATGGGGATCGCCCAAGCAAGACAATGTTGGGTGAGAAGAAAGAGAGTTTCAGTTCCTCCTATTGTATACTCGCAAGGGTTGGCGAACACACGGGTTTGTTAATTATCGAAAGATTGCTACAAAAATCTTCCCGGAATGTTAAATATCATACAACTGGCATTACATCTTCTCGAGCACACAAGTTTGATCTACTAGAAAAATTGCTGTAAATATCTGCCATCGCATTTGCTCTAGAAATCTTCTAAACGGAATGCACCATGGGGGATGGATGGAAGCCAAGTGCACATAAAAGATAGCATCTTTGTCGGCAATGTCGTTGATGGCCTTGCGGTGGCGGTGCAATACTTGTCTCACACAGAGTTTCAGTGCAGCAATTTTGCTGTACCTACATTGTAGCTGAAGCTGAACCAATACATTGACTAGCATCATCGTAATCTCACACAAAGTATCCGAACAAAGAGAACGGTTTTAATTTTTTATTGTTTCGGATCACTTTGTTCAGTAAAACGGCCGTGTGCACTCTGAGGATCGTACTCACTCTCCACGCTAAGATATCTCTTCAGACAATAACTTGGAGTCGCTGGATTTAGGTAGCGATGGATGAACAAATTAGGAAGAATGTTCATGTTAGAGAAATAGATACACTGGGAGTCAATTTATGGCCGGCTGGTAGCTTTTGGCAGATTTGCGCTACCTATTTCGCCTCTTCCATCATCAGGGCCCTTTTGATCATGCAAGCTGGGTCTGCAAACCCGCTTCCTCGGTGAACCGGCTACACTCATTGGACTTGGATTTTCTGGGCAGCCATTCAGAAAACCTCTCCGAACTTGAGGCGGCGTTCACCGAGGAGGAGGTTTGGGAGGTGGTTAGACACTTGCTGTCTGGCAAGGCGCCAGGCCCCGATGGCTGCATGGTTGAGTTCTTGCAGAAGTGCTAGGGAGTTGTCAAGGACGATTTCATGGCAGCGCGATGTGTGGGCGCGGATTCCAAGGCCTAAATCAGGCATTGATGGTCTTGCTGCCTAAGTGCTCGGATGCGGCTGCGCTGAGTGATTACCGGCCGATCAGTCTTATACACATCTTCGCCAAGCTGGTGGCTAAGACATTGGCTACTCGGCTGCCCCGGGATGGAGGCGCTAGTGGATCGCAACTAATGTGCGTTGATGAGCGCAGATTGCACAGCGTTGGGGAACCCCAAGCGGAAGGTATGATGAGTACAGCAGCAAGTTTTTCCTCAGTAAGAAATCAAGGTTTAATCGACCAGTAGGAGAAAGGCGTGACTTATGAAGATGTTGCTAGCTGACTAGTGGTAGGGCGCACTACCGGCGTCAGCAACAACGTGGAACCTGCACACAACACAACCAAAATACTTTGCCCCAACTTACAGTGAGGTTGTCAATCTCACTGGTTTTGTTGAACGCAAAGAATTAAATGTATCGAGTGGAAGGAAATGTTTGCAGTAATTAAAGAGAACAGAGCTTGCAGTGAGTAAACATAGCAGGATTGCAGTGGTTGAATTTATCAGTGTAAAGCAAAGGACCGGGGTCCATAGTTCACTAGAGGTGTCTCTCTATAAAGATAAATAACATGCTAGGTGAACAAATTACAGCTGAGCAATTGACAGAATATCGACCATACATGACAAGATTATTACTATGAGATTTATTTGGGCATTACAACATAATACATAGACCGTAATCCAACTGCGTCTATGACTAATAATCCACCTTCCGGTTATTGTCCGAACCCCTTCCAGTATTAAGTTGCAAGCAACAGATAATTGCATTAAGCACTGTGTGTAATGTAAACAATAGAATTATCCTTGGATAAAACATTGTTGTTTTCTCCCTAGTAGCAACAGCACATCTACAATCTTAGAAGTTATTGTCACTCTCCCAGAAAACTAGAGGCATGAGCCTACTATCGAGCATAAATACCCTCTCTTGAAGTCACAAGCATCTACTTGGCCAGAGTATCTACTAGCAACGAAGATCATGCAAGATCACAAATACCATATGACCTGAATGTATAATCAACCTCAATATAGTATTAAGTATTCATCGGATCCCATCAAACACAACATGTATCATTACATAAGGATGATCTTGATCATGTAGGGCAGCTCACAAGATCTAAACATGAGGCATAAACTGGAGAAGACAACCATCTAACTACTGCTATGGACCCATAGTCCAGGGATGAACTACTCACGCATCACTTCGGAGGCGGACATGGTGATGTAGATGCCTCCGGCGATGATTTCACCCTCCCGCAGTGCGCCACAGAAATAAGATCTCATCTATAAGGCTTTTCCTACTAGTGATGATACTAATTCTTGATAAGAAGACGTTGAAGCAGGTCAACAAGATTATTCGTGGGTTTCTCTGGGCCTGCAGGGCGGACGCCAATGGTGGCCATTGTCATGTGAACTGGTCCAGGGTGTGCCGGTCGCTGCGGCTCGAGGGCCTGGGGATCCCCGATCTTGCGCGCACTGCGATCAGCCTAAAGGTGCGTTGGATTTGGAGGATGCATACGGATCCCATGCAACCTTGGCGTGGCTCGATTTGCAGTTCTGAAAGGTGGAGCGGGATGTCTTTGCAGCCTCAACTTCGATGATGGTCGGCAATGGGGAATCCACCCACTTATGGGAAGATAGATTGATGGATGGCAAGTCCATCAAGGAGATGGTGTCCGAGGTGTACGCGTTGGTGCCTAAATGCCGCAAGAAAGCGCGTACGGTCCTCGAAGCTCTAATTGGACGCGCTTGGATCCCTGACATAGTCGGCGCGCCGAGCGCCCTTGCACTTTGGTAGTACGTGCAGTTGTTGGGCAGACTCAAGGGCATGCCGCTCTGGACAGACCAGGATAGGTTGGTTTGGCGCTAGACTACGGATGCCCAATACACGGCTCAATCCTGTTATGACACTCTCTTCTAGGGGGCTATCATCTCAGTATCTTGGAGACTGAATTGGAAATCATGGGCGCCGCCGAAGGTGAAGTTCTCTGTTTGGCTGGCCTGGCTTCATAGGTTTTGGACGGGTGAGAGGTTGGAACGGCGAGGTTTACCACACGCGCCTAGATGCTCGCTTTGCGATCAGTCTGTGGAGACCATGACACACGTACTCAGTGTGTGCTCTTTCTCCAGGACGGTCTGGTTTGAGGTCCCTTCGTGGATACGATCCACCTCGGGACCTTCCACGGTTGAGGGTGACTTCGCGGAGTGGTGGTCGCTGGTGGTGTGGATCACCCCTCACCAGCTGCACAAGGGCACTTCATCGATAATCGTGCTTACTCCATGGTTGATATGGAAACAACGGAATGTTGTGGTCTTCGACGGCATCCCTGTTCAATGACATCGTGGCCGATGCACGGCTATGGGCTGACGCGGGAACCCGGGGTGTCCGTCAACTACTCCCCTAGGATAGCGCTTTGTTTTTCTTGGGTCCAGTTCTATGGCGGGGTGTTTGTCCTCTCGGGGACTTGTACATATAACCTTCTTATCTATAAATGCATCGAAACACAATGCTTTTGATTTTTGCGAAAAAAGGTTTTTCTATTTGGTAATTTTCATTTTGGATTATCTGCACTTTGACGCCCGAATTCTAGGTTCAGTTGTGTCCATCAGCTATATTTTCGTTTGTTACAAAGATTCACCCAACCTGAAGTGGCCTGGACAACCTCAAAAACTGTCCAGGAAATTCGTATGATCTTATGCAGTTAACACAATAGGGAGCTATGGCTTCATAGTTATAGGGGATGTGAGTGTCGAATCTGTGTTAACTTATAATTTTTTATACCATATGATGTGGGTTAAGCATGAAGGAATGGCCTGATCTCACGGATTGACGATGTGGGGCTGAATAACATAATGGTACATACTATTTGGACACATGCATGCGCACGCGCACACACACAAATATGTCGTTGTCCTCGTTGACCCGATTCACTAACCTAATTGAGTCTCCAAGGAGCAAAGGTAGAATTCCAAGCTAAGACTTTATCAAGCAATTTGATAGAGTTTGAAGAGTGAAGAGATTGAAAATTGATAGAGTTGTAAAAGGAAAATATCAAAAGCAATAGAGTGCACTCGTAAGAGAGATCCAATCACAAGGAGGAGCATTGATACAACTTAGATGAATGATCTAAGGAGAGGAGTTCCCACATGGGAGGAGGCGCATGCCTAGTGTTTAATCTCAAATCATATATTTGTTATAGGCTTATATATGAGGGTGGATGCCTATCTATAGCCAACCACGAACTAGATGTAGTTTAGGCATAAAGGGAAAATACCCTAAGGGGTATACGAACCTGGCCTAACGTCCATAACGTGCAGCAGATCTCTTAGGGTGGAAACTCTGGTCCCAAAAATCTCTGGTTTTTGTTGTTGAAGACTTCATAATGGCTGCAGTACGCCGGGTAGGTCTGGAGACTCCGGTTATGGAGGTGGGCGGAGACTTCGGTCTTGGACGAGCGAAGAGACTCTGTTCTGAGTCACATTGGATGGAAACTCTGGTCCCAGGAGGATAGAGACTCTAATGTTACTTCGTCTGAAATTTCTTCCTTCTCTTATTTTACTTCATGTACTTGCTTACACTGCATGGATAGGACATCTTGAGGGGCGTACCTGATCACACACAACATATCAGAGTCAAGTAGTGTACCATCCAAGGGTGTATCGAAGTTACATATGGAGACGAGCAAATTTATGTCCTCGTGTATGTCTTTGGTGCGTGCCCGAGTCAGGAGTCCACTTGAGGGACTTGGTGATCTTGATGGTGGTGGTGTCTGAAAGAAACACCGTATCATATGCTCCAGAAATTTCTATTTGCTTATACCAAATCATAAACTTAAAGCTACAATCACGATATTTTTTAGACCATAAGCTTTAGATTGTCTCTATCTTGATATTTACCATAAAATATAATTCATGCAAATGCTAAATTAACCCATGGATACACTCAGTTTTTTTCCTTTTTTTATCATGCTCACATTTCTTGGCATTTGGTTCAAATATATGTCCATGTTGTAGAAATGTAAATAATATAACCGATGGAACAAAATAATGTTTTATATTACCATAGAGTGAGTGCATTACTCTATGAGAATGAATTATTGTAACTCTAGAACATCTTAATTAATATTTGGCAATGGTTAGTATTTGAATTATGCTATCCGAGTACTAAAAAAATTTACCAGTTAAGATGATTGCTTTACAGCAATGAGCTATAAGTAATTAAAAGAGTTTAGTATAAATATCCTTTATTTAAATACAATTTTTAATTATTGTGCTCACATATTGGTCCACATTGCGAACACAAAGAGTTTTTTACTTTACATTGATGCGATGTAAGCCAAGATCATGTATCACCTTTTGCAATTATTGTTCATTGCAGTTCCAAGAGGATGGTTTAAGTGTAGTTCATTATTCAGTGTTTGGTGGAGCAGACAATTACTTTTGCTCAGTTCTAGCTAGGAAACACACAAAATAATAATTTGAGATAGTTTAGTTGATTTGATCATTTTTTATTTCTTTTAAAACTTAATAGTTTGTTGGACCTTTTATAAAATGAAGATATCGAAATTTCAATATATTTATTTCATCTAAAATTATTTTAAAAGTTTGCGGCTAGTTCTCACCATAGCAAAATTCTAGGGTCAGCCTTCTCTAAGACATAGTAATTTTGTACTATTATATACTCCCTCCGGTCCTAAATATAAGCCATATAATTTCTGGCACGGAAATTAAGAAACACATATTTAGAAAAAATTACACCATGTTTGGCTAGGGTTAACCGTAAGTATTGCCGTGAGCTAATAGAGGACTTTGCATAAGATAAGTAAACCTAATCAAATCTCCAAAAATATTGTCCATACAAGTAGGGCAACGCAATAAACCTTATATTCTGAAATTTTTCTCAAAAAACTATATGGCTTATATATAGGAACGGAGGGAGTACTATGTATTGCGAAAAACAACAAGTTAGGCAAACCAAAGAAAGTATACCAAGAGCTAAAATACCACTCAACTCGCCTAGTATAACTTTAAACTTCAACGGAACAATCAAACTCACATCAACAAGTCACTGAAAGCATACTACAATTGCACAACGTAAGTGAAAAGTATCCAAATTGGGGGTCTTACCTCATGGAGATGATGTTACCACTCGTCCTCATGGATTCCTTCTCGAAATCTGATTACTTATGAAGTCAAAAGATAACAAGATTGAAAAATGAGAGGATGAAGATAAATAAAAATAAACAAATTTCTCCAAATAAGCTAAAGAAGAGTTGTAAGGTTGTTTGACTACAAGGAAAATAAAAATTAAGAAGCAAAATAAAGTGTTTGAACAGGTCCAACGTGACAATGAACCGAGCCTACGACTAAGATGACATAACATTTTGCGATGGTGCAGGCACATGCGAGAAGGAAACTTAGAAGAGTGTAGGTGTAGGTATGTTGATTCTTACAGATGTTCGAGAAAATTGTTTCAATTGATGGCCCAGCAGCAGCTCACACAAGAAGGTGAGGCAATGATGTTGGCCACACATGGTGCGAGATGTGTAGGAATTCGTAGCATAGAAAACAAAAAATCCTATGAAACAACGAATAATCGCCAAGATCTAATCTAGAAGATGCATGTAATGACGCGGTAGCATGTAAGAATGTGATACTTTGATTTGCGTACCGTTGCAAATCGGGTGCAAAAAGCTTCAAGGTTGGTGTCGATGTAGAAAATCACGATCTGTTCAATCTTGGCGATCCAACTCGATCAACTTCGTCGCTTGTGCGGCGGCTCCAAGGTGACGCACATATACGGCTTGATGACATCGGCTCCTTCTTTGTTCCAGCAAGTTGGAGTCAGGTAGAGAGATTGCTCTGGCATCACGATGGTGTGACAGCAAACTTGGTGCAAATTTGGCAGAGCTTTGCTTGGACTATCTTTTGGAGTCCGTCGGAATTAGGGTTCCGGCGAGATTCCGACAATCACCGGTGGAGGTCCGTGTACCAACGGAGGTAAACAGAGGAGGACACGGCGAGGATGGGCGACGGCCGGAAGTCGGCGGTGGCGGGTGGCCAACAACGGCTTGGCATGGGGAGCTTTGGGTTGTGTGGCTCTTGTGGACTTGTAATATTGTGGCCTGCCCCGGGGCTCCCGTATATAAAGGCTCAGACCCGAGAGACCGTAGGATCTCTGAATCCTAATTGGACTATCGGTCAAACCTTGCCAAACTCATATTCGAACCAAATAACGAAGTCCTCAAGTGAATCGGGATAGGAAGAGGAGAGAGCTCCTCCCTCCCACTCCCATACCGAGTGAGGGAGGGCTCTCCCTCTCCCACTCGGCCACGGCGGCCAGCCGGCCAGCCGGCCCACTTGGTACATGGGTGGGCCCACCCAGCCCTAGGCTAGGTGGTTTCCCCCTTCTAAAACTTTCTGGTACAGCCGAAAAATCCGGAACATTTCATAACCATTCTGATACTTTCCCATATATGTTCCTATAGATTTGTAGCCCTTATGAATCCATCCGTGATATCCCCGAATCTATTCGGGACACCGAAAACACTGCACTTTATATCTCTCTATCCCTAGTGGCGTTGAACCTTAAGTGTGTAAACCTACGGGTTCGTGAGACGTACATGACAATGTCCATAGCCAATGGTTAATAGAGGGATCTGGAGATCCATATTAACCCCCACATATTCAACGATGATCTTATCGAGTGAACCACTTATGTCATTCATATATAATTTCTATGTCCTGCGATATCTTAGTTACGTGAGATTTGGTCGTTGGTTCCTTCATACCTGGTTCTTATCTCGTTACCGGCAAGTACTCTTTTCTCATCATCATAGCGCACCCTCATTTTACCTAGTCACGGGCTTGCAACCGATTCGGTGCGTATATTACCGGGAGGACACAGAGAATATCTTTTCGTTACTTGGATGGACAAATCCCACTCTCGATAACATACAACCTAACAATTATCTTATAGAATACATGCGAGATAGCTTTATGATCACCTAATAACGAAGAAAGCTGTGCATTCTTCCAATATCCAGGAGTTGTATAATCTCATGGTCAAAGGAATAGTATAAATGACAACGGGAAAGCTTCTCAATTGAAACTATGTAACGCGATCAATTTCTACGCTTTGATTAAGTCAAGTCCATCATATTATTCTCCTTAATAATATGACATCGCTAATAAGTGACACTATGTCCATGGCAATGAAAACCAATAACCAACACTTATTTCACGAACTAGTATAGAGGCATACTAGGGACACATTGTCTTCATATTACACACATGTATTATGTTTTCGAATAATACAATAAGCATGGTATATAAACATTATCATGAACGTGGATTGTGATAATAAATATTTCTTTATTATTACCTCTTGGGCACCCAGTAGATGAAAGATTTGCAAAGAAACTCTCTGGGTGGAAGGGCAATATGTTATCTATTGGAGACATGGTAACATTGGTTAATGCTTGGTTGAGTAGCATTGCATTGTACATGTTATCCTTCCTGGAGGCACCCAAAAAAATTTATTAAGAAAGTTGATGTTTATAGAAAGAGGATGGTGTGGCAGGAATTAGATGATAAGAAAACAATATGGTTACCCCAAAGATTATGGTGGCTTAAGGTGTGGTTGATCTCACTACCATGAATAAGAGTGTGCTTTGCAAGTGGATTTGGAAGCTTGAAAATTCAGAAGGGAAATTTCAAGGAAGTATTTGCGTAGCCAGGGTCTCTCTCAAGCGGTTGTTGTTTCTAGAAGCTCACATTTTGGAAGAGTTTGATGGGCGCTAATCATATCTTCCAGCATTTCTTTGTTAGGGTTTTGAATAATGGAGAGAAAACCTTTTTCTGGGAAGATGCATGGGTTAATATTATACCCTTGAAGAATCAGTTCCCTAGACTTTTTCATCTGGTTTTTGATAAAATAGTAATATTTAATAAGATCAAGAAGGAAGGTTATGGGGGCGTGATATTTAGGAGATTGATATATGGTGACACCCTAAGGCAATGGAACGAGTTGGAAAGTTTAGTAGACAATGTTCAGCTAAATGGTGCTCCTGATGGCGTGAGATGGAAGGTAGGAAGCTCTAGAAAGTTCTGCCAAGGATCTGTACTTACAATTAAGGTTAGAGAGTAATTTTGAACATAAATTCATGTGGAAAATTTAAAATGCATTGAAGACAAAGATTTGCTTGTGGTTATTACTGAAAAATAGTACTTTTCTGTTGCTTTCTCTTTTCTCGTGGTTATTCCTTCGTTTCTTTTCTGTTTCTTACTCTTTTCCAAACTTTGTCGAACTACTTGTGGCGGTTGTCTTCAATCAAAATTGACCGGGGTTGTCTGATTGGTAAACCCAATTTCCACATCATTTGATTTGCAATGTGATTTATGCTAATCATGAGTTGCAACTGAACTTTAATGATATCATGTGACTGAAAATGAAGTTAGTTCTCAATCGATTGAGAAATAATCACTCCCAAAAAAAACCTACAAATCATGGTAATACCTTAATAAACACAAAAGTAGAACATGGGCAAGAGTTGTTGTCCCACTGACATGAAAGGCCATATTTCCTCCAGGTGTCCTAACAGTCGTAGGCCATGAGGAACCGCCATTCTCCTCTCATTGTTACACGCACACAACAGCGTGGCACCATCCCCATCCACCACGTGGTACCCCGCCGGAACGATGATACATAAGCCCACCCGCTCCTACCAAAGCTGCTCTCATCAACCTCTGCCTCCGCGACACGACGAGCAAGAGGAAAACCCGGACACGCCTCCCTCCACCGACTTCATCTCTCTCACCATGCTGCGCGCGGCGGGGAAGAGGCTGCTGATCGGCGCGGCGACAACCCGCCCGTTCGCCGGCGCCGGAGGCTCCTCCTCCTCCGCGGCGGCGCCCGCTGTAGCGGCGAGGCGGGGGTACCACGAGCGGGTGGTGGACCACTACAGCAACCCGCGCAACGTCGGGGCGTTCGACAAGGAGGACGCGGACGTCGGCACGGGCCTCGTCGGCGCGCCGGCCTGCGGGGACGTCATGAAGATGCAGATCCGCGTCGACCAGGCATCCGGCAGGATCGTCGACGCATGCTTCAAGACCTTCGGCTGCGGCTCCGCCATCGCCTCTTCCTCCGTCGGTGAGTCAGCGCCCCTACTCCATCGTAGCCGTCGTGGCGATTGAATCCGTAAATTGTGGTAGGAATACTGTGGACTGTGATCGTAATTAACCTCCTCAACATATCCCGTATCAGATAGATTTTACTGTTCGCTGAATTTTTGTTTAATGGACTTACTCAGCGAAGATGTCATTTTCGTGACCGTAGATTCTCAACTAATGTTTATCTTACAAGGGTAAATTTACGCCTCATAGGATCACTGCTCACCTCTTCAAGAGTCAAATTTCATTTTAATTCATCTGTTCATTTTCTTGTCAAACTGATATGCACGCAAGTCTAGCCAAGGGAACTGTGATGTACCTTTAACTTCTTGCTGAAACTTTAGTTTCTAGGAAGGAATCACACGATGTTAGTCATCATCGGGATAATTGTTCACATACAACTTCTCATAAATCCCAGCTATCTGTATGGTTTTGCATGAAATCGAGTATGAATTCAGATGTTGACAAGCAAATTTATATGCTACTGAATGCATTAAGGATCCTGATGGTTTTGTCCTACTGTACCATTTGCTATTTCTCTTTGGTGGATAATATGCACGTTATTAACTCCTAAAATTGGCTCGCCTGCTTTACATATGCTGAATCTTTTTTTTTTTTTTGCGAGAAACATATGCTGAATCTTAGTAAATTAGCTTTGTCTCTATGATCTTGTCTGATCAATCTTGTCGCTCGCAGCCACCGAGTGGGTGAAGGGAAAGCAAATGGAAGAAGTGGTAGCGATCAAGAACACGTGAGTGAGCTAGCTGTTTAATTTGTTGGATACTGTTGCTCTATGTCACGCTCTTGTCTTCGCGACCTCGCAGGCTTTGAAGCTTTTGCTGACCAGAGCGTCTTGTTCGTTTTTCAGAGAGATCGCCAAGCATCTGTCCCTGCCACCAGTGAAGCTCCACTGCAGCATGCTCGCCGAGGACGCCATCAAGGCCGCCGTGAAGGATTACGAGGCAAAGAAGGGGAAGTCGGCCAAGGCTGACGAGTAGGCGACAGGCAGCTCCTGCCATCCATCCATCTGAAGTCCGACCTGAAGCTACAATAAAAATCCAGAAGCTATGTAGCTCACTCTGACAGAGCAACACAGCATGTACATATTATACTGCATAAAGACAGTGATGGTGGTGGTGATGATGCTTTTTCTTCATCCTATCGGAATAACGAGCATAAGGATTTTACGGTGCACACTATATGTTGTAATTAATCGTGTTTGTCTATCCATGGCTCCCCCTGCGTTGGCGCTGAACTGTATGCTACACATGCCTGGTTAGTGTTTTCTCATTAGAACCCTCCACATTTTTCGCAAAATGGAAGCTCAGCCTAGCACATCGAATCGATGTACTCATTTTTATTGCAAATTTGATAGTTCCTGGTTGAATATAGACCAGACAATCACCATCAGCCTCGTTATCTTGTGATTTACATCTAATGAACCGATAACTAAATTAAACTTGTGGTCGGTGCGTCTCATGGTCAAGTAGTTTTTTTCGATAAAGAAATGGTATTACAAGTCCGTTCAAAAATATAAAACTTTTTAGCTAACTTTCTAAAAGAAAACTTACATTTTGGAATGGTGGTAGTAGTAACAATTTAATCTTCCTTCCAACACGCTCCACGAGTAATCAGTTTGCAACGTGAGGATACAAATCTCGAGGCCTTAAGTTAATATAGTGTGGTAATATGGAAACGGACTTTTGGTTCTGGGGTGCTACACATACCCATACACATAAAAAATTGTAGTAATTTTAAAAAGTAAAAAAATCGAATCTTCCTAGAAATCAAGGATGAACAAGTTTGTACTCTAAAAAAATGTTTGGAAACGAAATGATTCCCATGATCTGCAGGCAAAAAAAAAGTTATGACGAATATAAAGTGAATAGTAACTGGTCATGGAGCGTTTCCAGTTTTTTTTTTACCCAGGATACAATGAAAGTAGTTTCCTAAGGAAATATTTTGTTACAAGTACAATCCCTGATCATCTTTAATTTCTAAGAAAGTTTGAACTTTTAAACCTTTTTTTATATATATGTTTATTTTTACAAGTATGCGGATGTGTGGCACCCGAGAGCCAATCTGTATTTCTCGTGGTAATATAAGCTACTAACTTTGATAATAGATAAACGAAAGGAAATAAAAACCAACCAATCAGAACGTTGGAATTTCTTTTTTGAAACATGTACATTGGAAAATTTAGGAAGGTACATCAAAAGGATTATATAGGTAGGTCGTTATCTCCAACTCCATGAATCTCGATGATTTTGCACACATCAATAGAAAAGACGGCGGAAGGCTATATATAAACCCAACTAGACTCAAAGAGTGATTGAATAGTGCCCATTGACCCCCAGATCATGGGAGGAGAGTAAACATGGCGTGCAATGCAGAAAGCAAGAGCGAATAGTACGGAACGCGCCGTAGAATTCGTGAAACCCCTTTCCTTGAGTTTTCATCAAAGTTCTCTGAATTTCAGTGATTCGGAAGACACCGGAATAATTTCTCTTCTGTTCTAAATATTTCAGAACTTTCAGTACCACACATAAGTTAAAAAAATAAATCTAAGAGATAGATTAATTTTAGTCAGTTGGCTAAGTCGAAAACCGAAATTTCCGTGATTTCGGTTGACCAAAATTTCAAAACATGGTAGAACCTATGCTACGTGTGCACGTGAGAGTCATGGCCGCCCTCGTGCTATCCGGTTCACAGCCCATTGGCGCCGGTCTATAAAGTCCACTCCAGCAGCAGCTAGCCATCAATCTCATCGAGCTAGAGCTCACAGCCGGCCATTCGGTTTACAGGTAGGATGAAAGCAGTAGCAATGGCCTGGGCGTCGTGGATGGGAGCGGCCGCTGTGCTGCTGGTTCTGTGCGCCGCCGTGTCACCGGCAGCCGCACAGACGTACACTTGTCCCAGCTTAGGTGGCAAGCCGGGGTGCACTATCTCATGCAAGTCTTGCGATGCCGGACTCTGCATGGCGAATTGCCTAAACTGCAGTCCTCTCTGCCGTAAGTACATCGTCCTTTAGCTCCTAGTAGTAGCGTGAGTACCTACTTACCCAAACATGAGTTTAACTGACATTTTTAACCTTCTTCATCTTCTTTTCATTAGTGTGCAACTTCTACCCCGACTCGCGGTGTGGACTCAACAACCCGTGACCCACCCACCGGCATGACCAACTAAACGGCTGGCTTTAATCGTATGGCTTGTGAGCCAAGGAATTTACTAAAATTTGATCCGTCTGCAACAGCACGGTGCTGATATATGTGATACATACATTTGTCAGATATATATTGTATCGCAAATGAAATAAAATATATCCCCTCTATTTCATATTAATTTTTGCTGATTTAATATGGCCTTTTCGTTTATATCTAGCCTAAGCGTGAAGGGGAGTGTTAAAATATATAGCGTAGCCCTTTTCAATAGTTTGAACTTTTAAAAAAAACTTGGCTACTAAATGAATTCAACACGCTCAGCTACTCCCCTGCTTCTTCCTTGCGGCCCACCCAGCAGCAGCTTGCTAGCCCCCATCCAACACAAAATCGTCGGTGGCCCTAGGCAACAACAGGAAGCCGGCCTCCACCCAATAGGAGCAGAGCGCCAACCAAGGGAGAAGGCCATCGGGCCGCCGCCGCCCTTGGTCCTGCTCGCCCAACACCTGCCGGCGAGGAAGTTACTATGCTGCAATTTACCGCAAGATAATTCAGTCCAGTGCAAGAAAATACAGTACTCTCTCGATTCATATTAATTGACTCAACTTTATCTAGATACAGATGTATCTAGTCAATAAACGCGTTTAGATACATCCTTATCCAGACAAAGTGGGTCAATTAGTTTGGATCGGAGGGAGTACTGGAAGATAGTCTAAGCAAATATCTAACTATATTTTGAGTAAGCAGACAATAAAAATAAATAAACATAATGCCTAGATATATTTGAATGTGAATCGGTGAAGAACTGCCAACTGATCTCATGGGAATGCAGTAACATCCATGTCTGTTCCACTCTTCACACTTGATGGAACAAAACTGGAGTTATGAATTAATACACCAAGTATATGTTGTGTCAGGTTTGATACAAATCTGGAGGGGTACTTAAATTAGTTTTTCAGACAGTACCAGGAATAGTAGCAGTTGTCAAGGACATTACATGATCAACTTTAACTGAATGTGAACACTAGAACACCAACCGTCCCGAAATGCAAATCTAGCGGCGCCGTAGCCTACCGGTCAAGCATCCGCCACTGAAACAACGTTGTGATTTGTGCATCCATGTGTGCATCATTAAGTTACAAACTAAGTTAGTACAAAGTTTGTAACTTAATCGTGCGGTCCATGTATTCTGCAGCACGAATCACGAGGAAAATCAGACAGTTGAAACTTGATCTGTAGGCCACGGTGGGGCTAGAAAAATCGCTTTAACCAACCGCCGCACTGCGCAAGAAGAATTAGTGTTGGGATCAGGGAGGATACGGCTGAAGGAGGGCATGCAAAGTTTTTTTTTTTTGGAGTCGACATGCAAAGTATTAGTGTTGGGATAGTTTAGTTCGTCATATTTTTAATAGTTCGTCATGAAGATGCAGATCCGCGTCGACCAGGCGTCCGGCAGGATCGTCGACGCATGCTTCAAGACCTGCGGCTGCGGCTCCGCCATCGCATCCTCCTCCGTCGGTGAGTCAGCGCCCCTACTCCATCGTGCCGTCGTCCTGGCTGAATCCGTAAAATCCTGCTGGGAACACTAGGTTCTAGTCATAATTAACTTACAGTACGAAAATATGACGTACCGGATGGATTTTTGCTGTTCCGTGAATTTTTGTTTCATCGACTTGGTCAGCGTAGATGTCAATTATCTTTCAAGGGTAAATTAACGCTTCATAGGGTCACTGCTCACCTCTTCAAAAGTTAAATTTCATTTGCATTCATTTGTCCATTTTCTTCTCAAACTCATATGCATGTAAGTCTAGCTAAGGGAATTGTGATTTTACTTTACTTCAGTTTCTTAGAAAGATCACACGATATTAGTCATCGGTATAATTTTTCACATACTTTTTTTTCAAATGGGGAATAAAACCCCGGTTTCTGCATCGTGATGCACACGACCTTTTATTAAAAAGAGTTACGAGTACATAGTTTAAAACATCTCAGGCATCGTCCAGAGTTGATACAAGAATCAACCAGCGAAAGAAACAAAGTGAAACTGGACTACACATCATCGTAGCCGTCTATTGTACCGCCAGCCAGCCTGGCACAAGATATCTGAGCGACCATCTGGAGCCGTGTGCATCCAGTAGCCATAACATCCCGCTGTCCGTCCGGTGACAATAGAGCCCACGGCTGAACTCAATGTGACACCATGTGGATAACCTGCACAAAGTGAAAAGATTATTTTTTGTTAAAAATAATATCATTCTTCACCCTCCATATAGACCAACATAAGGCAGAGACCCCAATACGGATAAAAGCCTTAGATTGTCTATCAACTCCATTTAACCAATTACCAAACATATTCGTAATATTGGTTGGAGGTGGAAGATCGAAAGTAAAATTAACCATGCGCCAAAGTATTTTAGCTAAAGGACAAGTGATGAACAAGTGTTCAATAGTCTCCTGCTCTCCGCAAAAAACACATTTTGTACACCCATTCCATCGTCTTTTAGCTAAATTATCTTTAGTAAGCAAAACCTTATTACTCAGGAACCACATGATTATTTTTATCTTAAGTGGAACTTTAACTTTCCATAGGTATTTTCGCAGAAAAGGTGTGTGGTCATTCATAAGATCCTCATACATAGATTTCACTGTAAACAAACCATTTATTGTCAAACTCCATTGTCGTCGTGGTGAACAGACAGATGCCATAGGATGGCTTAAGTTGGGGCCGAATGGGCGCTAGAGGATTCGGGGGAGGGTTTTTGATTAGATTGGATGAACTTCCGTTTATGGTCGTCGCTTCAGCGCCTGGAGGACCGCGACCTCTTTACGGAGGTGTCTACATGGTTGGAGGAAACGGCCAAGGATTTTACTACCCAACATGGGTGGCTGCATAATCGAAGAATATTACCTCCAAACGTCTAGGATTTTGTTTTAGTTCCAGATCAAATCTTTTTTGTATTTTTCTTTTATCACTGTGTGCGAACTTGAACGGCTGTGTGCATCTCAGTTATGCAGAGGCCGGGTGTATTGGTTAAACTTGAGTAATAAGCGCCTTTATCGAAAAAAAAGCATAATTTATTTCATACAGAGTATTTTAAAAAAATGTAGAAGTGACATCATGAAGTAGCTGCTACTCACTGCATCACATGGATGCGATGGTTGAGTAGGCCGTAACGAACAGACTTGTGCCTGATCATCTGGAGATTGGATTTCCATTTTCTTCTTCGTCCATTCTCGCGAGCGCCGTTCATCACATGGAGTTTTGATTTTGGTCTACTTCCTCCATTATCTTGGCGAACCACCTCGACGCCGGTTAGCACAGTCTGATCGTATAGGAAACGGCCGATGTCTTTATCGTCGACGCAAAAGGTTTGGGCGACGCAAAACTTGCCCGCCCCCATGTAGGCCACGCTGATACTCGTCAGCATCCAGTGCCAGTCGGGCTTGTCCCAGACCAGCCATTGATGCCGAAGCTTGGGCTGACGACCGCTCTCGGCGTCGTCCATGGAGATCGAGGAGAAGTCGACGGCGCACAGGTGGCTGGGCGAGCGGCCCGTGACGCCGAAGCAGAGGCCCTCGAGCTCAGGGACGACGTGGGCTCTGCCGCAGAACGGTAGCTTCCAGCGGCCAGCCTTGGTCCACCGTTCGCCCACCGTGTCGAAGCAGTAGGTGCCGACCTTGTCCGCCATGGACGAGACGCAGATGGCGCCGTCCGGCAGCAGCGCGTAAGACTCGATGCAGCCATGGGAAGGTTCCCTCACAAACGGCGGCATTGGGAGCTGGCGCCACCGCCACACGAACGCGTCGGGGCAATTCCGCCCTATACCAGACGGAGAGGGGCTGCCGTAGACGAGGGCCTCGAAGCTGCCGCTTCTCTGGTCCATGACGTAGAGCGCGTCGTGGGCGTCGGGAAGCGCGACGGACAGGGCTACTGGCGGGAGATATGAAACGCTCCCCATGGGCTCGCGGAGGCGGGGCAGCGTCTCCAGGGTGACGGCGCCGGCGTCGTAGAGGACGGCCTGGCCCGCGGCGTCGACGCAGACGATGTTGCTGCTCTCGTTCGCCGCGCCGTAGAACGGCCAGAAGTCCATCCTGCCGTCGACTGGACGGGACTGGTTGAATTTGATCCGCGGCTTCGGCAGACGGGACCGGGGCAGCACCTTGGTGGACGGATCCGTGGCCGCCATGGCTTCTTGCTCTGCTTCCTTTAGAACCGCTCCTTCCGTGGATCCGTAGAAGAGGTCGCTGGCCTTGACACGGCGCAGCGAATAGGAATCGCCGCTGCACTTCTCCGTAACCACATTGACGAACTGCCGCGCCTTCATTCCCACGTTCATCGTTGAAGAAGTGGCACAAGAGTCAGGAGAGACGGCGGCGGCAGATGTGGTGAGATCTATGTCTAGCTGCCTCGCTGGAGCTCCTCTTCGAAGGCTTCAGCGTCAAATTAGGCCCCCTGCATCAAACATTTATGCATGGGCTGTATTTGGCACGGCCCATATAAATCAGATACATGTCATTATTTTCTCAAATCAAGATCAAGTCACCCCAAAATATCAATATTAAGTGTTACTGTCTTACTGAGATGTTTAGTACTGTGGTTGGAGGGAGTACTAATCTGTTTATTAATATAGAGAAAATACCGTTCTGTTGTAAACATGAACTGTTTATGAGTGTCACGGTAAATGTTTATGTATAAAGTGTGTATACATAATAGAATAGCAGTAAAAATACCAATTAATTAAAACCAGGAATATAATAGCATTAACAAGTTGGGGAAAGGGGATAAAATAAAAATCCAAGGATAAAACTTAAAGTACTAAAAATATAAGAAAATAGAAAACAAAAAAATAAAATAAAACAAAGGAGATAAAAGAAAGTTAGACGTGAACAAAAAGAGAAACTCACCCTGTTTGGTGGGCCTACAATGCTTGGGATGTTGGTTGGGAAAGCATCATTTGGGCGTGGTGCCTGCAGTCGTTGTCTTAGGGCATGTTCAATGCTGGTCACTTATTTAGACACTTGACTGAGAAAGCATTATTTGGGCGGGGTGCCTTCAATATTTGTCTTAGAGCAGTTTAGGAGAAAATGGAAGATACAATTATCACGACGTTGTTACTTACCTTCGCTAGATCCATAGTTCAATGTCACTTAACGCTTCATGATTTTTGCTAGGTCTTCTTGGTAGTTACGTATCAATGATATGGCATGTCTTCGATACTAAAATGAAACATTAGAGAAATCTTGTTGTTATACACACATTTAGATCATTTTAGTTATTTTTGAACCAAATTATGGCGAATCTTAGGTTTTGAAAAAAAAATATGCATGATTACTTGTAAGAGACTAATTGGGGAAGCTACCACGGATCTCAAAGTGCTAGATGGTGGATATCGCGCTACTTTTCACAAAAAAAATTCTTGGAAAGACACTTAATCGAAGTATCACTTTGCTTTTTCAGGATAATTCAGAAAGTGCTAGGGATGTCAAGAATTTGCTATATATAATAGAAATTAAGATAGGATTGAAAATTATTTTTGACTAAAGTGAGCTTCTAATGGAATTTATAACAACAACCAGGTAGAATAGTTTTATTGTTGCGATAATATTTCTGCCAAGTTAGGATCTTTATACTCTATCCATCCTACCAAAAGTGTCTCAACTTTATCAAAAATTGGATGTACTATATTTAAATTTCGACAAAATTGAAATATTTTTGGTGGGATAGAGGGAGTATGAACTTTGGGGGCATTTTGAACAGTGATGGGAAACAGAAATCACACTGTACGTGCTAGAACGATGCACTTTTAACTGTGGCAACTGACAAGGACAAGAAGACTCCAAGCTACGGGAAATGTTGATAAAGGATCAACGAGCTGGATGTAGTCTTCTATGCAGCAAGGGTGAAGTAGGAGTCGAAGATGACGGCGATGGAGGTGTTTGTGGAGGCAACGAGCTCGCTGACCATGTACCCTCGTGCATAGCGGAGCTTGCCCGTGCCGCCCACGATGCTCTGCTCCCAGGCGCCCGACTCCCCCATGGGTCCCTGCGTCGTGAGCCCACTACCGCTGTACCCGCCGTAATCGGAGAAGACGAAGTTGATGGCGACGAGGCCGCTCCGGCCGTCGAGCGACGCGTGCACCGCCAAGCCCTGCGCCCTGCCGATTAGCCGCGACGCCGGGTCCAGCCCCTCCCGCACCATGTTGTCGAACACGTTCACGTCACCGAACTTTGATGATTTCCTGCGTGTGCCCGTCCAGTTATCCATGTGAGCAGAGGAGCAGAGCATGCTACTGGGTATATGTGTTGCTGGTGTTTACCTGTGCAGGCTGGCGACGTTGACGACGGTGGCGTTGGTGCCGACCTCGACCTCGTGAACGTAAAATTGGAGATGGGTGACCTCTACATCGGCGGCGGATGCAGCGCCGCAGATCAGTAGAGCGGAGGAGAGAACAAGGAAGACGCCGCGAGCAACGGCCATGGTCTGAAGCTCTCAGCTGGTGGCTTCTTCCCTTGCTCTTGCGCGGTGATGATATACCGCGCGCACTCCAGTCCAACAAGACAACGGTCAATGGGTAGTAGGTTGAGGTGGTTGGAGTGTTCATCGTATTTCTGTTGATGACACTACAACTCATGGACATATTCCTTGTCATGAACGATGATTTGACGCAAATACGTCGACAAAATAGATAATTTATGGATGTGGGGCATTTACATTATGTAAACCTCGGCACTAGCCGCTAGCTAGCACTATATTGTTGGAATAACTTTCACACGAGGAAGCATTCTTATCTCGAGCTCTATAGTTTTGTACTTCTCAGTTCCACGTAAATTGTGTGAAATTTGTTAAAATTTTGACAACCGAGTACCAGTGAGTTAGATTAATAATAAGAAAAAACCTCAACAAAACTCCATTAAAAAGCAAACTGAGCTTAGCTCTGGTGGTTAGGTTGTGGTGGAACCATCCCACCCAGGTTCAAGTTATAGACTTTGCATGGGTGTTTGTGCTACCTAGATTTATTTAAGAATTTAATCGGTGCTATATTTTTAGTTGTAGGTGACGTGCCAGTCTACAACGAGGTGGCGCATGTGGTGACTTTATCAACCTTAAGATCTGCTGGCTCAGTCTCACGGAGGTGCTCATAATGGCATCTCTAGCGAGCCGACCCAAATCAGCGACCCAAATGGTCTGATTATGTCCATTTGGATCTGCCCGCGGATAATATTTGGATCGTGGTCCGCCTTCTAGGCCAACGCGCACAACTGGGAGGGACTCATGCAAGGGCACGTAGCGCCTTTTGCGGCCCAATTGTTGTGTTGGCTGCTTGAGTGTTGGTGACGTTGCGGCTTGAGGCCCGACGAAATATGCCGTCGTGGGTGCAGCCGTAGATGTCGGGCGCGCACTGGGTTGCGCCAAGGCGGCGGGATGACGACCTCGCCCGGTGATTGTTGGCGGTATGATTGAGCCATATGGGCATCTTCATCGCCGGCGAGAGTGGCAACACTAGTTTGCACGCAGTGGCGATGGTTTTGGGGGTGACAGCCGCGCGTCTGGTCGTTTAAGTAGTGTTGGCCTTCAATGCTCGCGCAGCTTCCAGCACCATCAACGTCAATGCTAGTGCTGGAGCTGAGGCAACGGTGGTAGTGGTCAGCGATGGCTTTGATGGCCATGGCTGCCGCCGTCGGTGACCCTTCTCCTGTCGGGTCGCTTCCATGCAGGCTCGCGGCACGCGCGTGCGGACACGCATGTTGTCCGTGCAGCGTTCATGCAGATGCATCGGTTCCCAAAATTTGGTGGGCCGATGAGTCGAGCCGGATGGGTCGGTTCGTTTGGGTCGTCCCGTTGGAGTGTTGGTGACCGGTCTGCCTATCCGTGCGGACCGTTTCAGACAGGCCAGGATTGACTAGGTTGCCCCGGTGGAGATGCCCTAAGGATAGGATATGCGTGTGTTCGTGTTTATAGGGGTGAGTGTATGTGTTGTATTGTGTTTCCAAAAATCCATTTAGAAAATAAAATGAAAAAGGCCCTAAACCGGAAAAAAAAACCTATGCAGTAGATGGACTGCATTTCTGGCCCAACCCAAGGTCCAAACTCCAAACACATGGTAGCGATATAATAATTTTCTAGAAAAACTATACGTACATGGCCCCTCGCCGCCGCCTCTCTAGTCTCTCCCCATCCTTCTCCAACTGATCCGTCTCGCCCAGCCGCTACTGACCTTGGAGACAGATCCAAAGGAATCACATCAATGTCGAACGTGGGAATGAAGATGCGAAAGTTCGTGAATGTGGCCACGGAGCATTACATGGACGGTTTGTGTTCGCTGTGCCGTATCAAGGCCAGCGACATCTTCTACGGATCCACGCAAGAAGCAGAGCAGGAAGCCAAGAATCGCATGGCGACGGATCGGCGCACGAAGAAGATGACCATGTCTTCTCTACCGAAGCCACGAATCCAGTTCAACACTTCCCGTCCGGGCGACGGCAGCATGGACTTCCTGCCTTTCTACGGCGGCAACGACGACAGCAACAAGATCCTCTGCGTCGACGCCGCCGGGCGGGCCGTCCTCTACGACGCCGGCTCCGCCGCCACCGTGGAGACACTGCCCTGCCTCCACATGCCCAAGGCGAGCGGCCCCGTGGCCCTATCCGTCGCGCGCCCCGGCGGCGCCCACGACCCCGCGCGGCCCGACGCGCTCTACGTCCTGGACAGGATCCGCGGCAGCTTCGAGGCCCTCGTCTACGGCGACCCCACCCCGCCGTCCCCGTACCAGTACCGTCTGGCGCGTTGCCCCGACATGTTCGTGTGGCACTGGCTCCGGCTCCCTCCGCCGCCGTACGCCAATGGCCCTGGCACCGTCCGGTCTTACGCGATGCTGGACGGCAACACCATCTGCGTCTCCTCCGGCGCCGAGGACAGGTTCGGCACGTACTTCTTCAACACAGCCACAGAGCAGTGGACCAAGGCCGGCAGCTGGATCCTGCCGTTCTACGGGAGAGCCTACGCCGTCCCCGAGCTCGACAACCTCTGCTTCGGCATCCAAGACATCAGGCCCCACTACCTGTGCGCGCTGGACCTCTCCTCCTCCATTGACGGCGGTGGTGGGGCTCCTACTCCGAGTCTGCGGCACCACTGGCCAGACATGGACAAGCCCAGGGGCTGGCGCCTGCAGAATGTCAGCATGGCATACATGGGGGCTGGCAGGTTTTGCATCGCCAAAACCTTTGACGTTGCTACCGTGCTCAACGGCGTGGAGGTGGTTCGCGAAAATGGAGGTACTGCATCCAAATCCAATCTCCGGATGATCAGGCACAAGTCTGTTCGGTACGGTTTAGTCAAAGATGTCATCCGGTGTGTCCTCTAAGCAAATACCGAAGTACTACACAATACGAGAGAGCAAGCCCCACTTTCTTCTTAGATTTACACAATAATTTTCACTTACTCAAATGGTATTTTTGTATGCTGGTCACTTATTTAGACACTTGACTGAGAAAGCATTATTTGGGCGGGGTGCCTTCAATCATTGTCTTAGATCAGTTTAGGAGAAAATGGAAGATACAATTCTCACGACGTTCTTACTTACCTTCGCCAGATCCATAGTTCAATGTCACTTAATGCTTCATGCTTTTTGCTAGGTTGTCTTGGTAGTTACATATCAATGATATGGCATGTCTTCGATACTAAACTGAAACATTAGCGAAATCTTGTTGTTATACACACATTTAGATCATTTTAGTTATTTTTGAACCAAATTATGGCGAATCTTAGGTTTTGAAAAAAATTATGCATGATTACTTGTAAGAGACTAATTGGGGAAGCTATCTGTATGGGTTTGCATTTTAGGACAATTTGAAAAGAAGAAGAAAACGACTTACCAATACATACATCCGTAGAGCCTCTCCCATCTGCGTCACCGTGGCCGCAGAACCTCCGATCCGTGCTGTTCCCTCGCATCCACAGTCTAGCCTCCCTGTTCAGCGCAACAGAGAAAACGTATATGAGCAGACGATGACATGGACAAAGATGTTACGTGGGTAGATGGATTCATCAAACGAAGCGAAACAAATAATCGGAGAATTAACGGGGCGCCGCGATCCAAAGAACAATGAAACCGAGAGGCCATGAGATTGAGCGGATGGCATAGTGCCCCCTCTCCTCTCCTCTCCTCTCCTCTCCTCGACTCGATGAGATTGAGCGGATGGTCACACACGACGCACGCGTTGGCTCAACCTCCCTTAGTATATATAGAGCTTTTGGAGAGATTCAAATTTCAAGGGAGGGAATTAGCATGGCGGGAAGAAGGAAAAGATTCGGGCTGCATGCCTGGGTTTCAGTTCTGGAGGGAAAATGATGAAAACATATAGGTTCGAAATTTTGGGGAGAAATGCTGGGCGCCAAGAGATGTAGGGCTGGGATGAGACTACTGCCACGGATCAGTTGGTGGCGTGGCGCTTACTTTTGGAGCCCCGTAATTATGGGACGGTATAGTTATGGATTGCCAAACAACCCTTCCTTGTAGACCGGAAATGAATTTGCTCCCCAGCCTTTCCTTTCTTTGTAGACCGGAAATGAATTGCCCCTCAGGATACGCAGGATCAATCCGGGTCCTCTCTCTAGGAAAATAACCTTATTGGAGATACTGCTCAATTAGAGCTGTCGTGCATGCATACCGGGTCATATGTACGTGGAGTAGGTGTTTTAATTGTTCCTTGCCAAAAGATGCCTCGCATGTTGATTTTAACGCTTCCATGATTTTAGAATCATGTTTTTTTTTAACCCCTGGACCATCATACTAGACTCGTTGCCCACAAGTTTGACACATGTATTGCAATTCAAACAAAAATGTCTCGTACTGGGGTGAGGAGATTAATGGCCCATCTAATATTGTGATGAGATCCCGGTTAATTTATCGGAAGGCATCCGAGGCGGTCAGTGCGCTAATTTCGGGCGGGGGGGGGGGGTTAATTATAGCCTGGTGATGTACTCCCTCCGTTACCTCCGATCGGCGCCAAAGCAAATTTTTCAGGGTATGTTAATAATCGCTTGGAGTATGTGCATGGCATGGTAATCAATCAGCATAAATGTCTGGCTGCTTGCCTTTCTAAGCGGGCGTCAGTTATGATGTTTGACGTTTTTAGGTAGGCCTACTTTTCAAGGAAACTATATGATAGGAAGGGAACTAGTTCGTACCATATTTCCTCGCTTGTTTCTCGGTTTAGTATATAGTATATATATAGACCTGTTTCTTAGTGACGAGCCCCTATAATTTCTTGGTCGTTTTTACAGGATAATTATTCCAGAATTGTTATTCGCTCCTATAATTACCTATTTGAACATTTCTCTTCTTTTGAGCCATTGTTATTCGCTTGCATGCAGTACTTTACCATTAGTTTTGAGATAAACATTTAGAGGTAGCAAACAAGCTTTGCCAAATTACAAACAAGCTCTGGTGTGGATTAATCGGCCCACTAGAGAGAAAAAATCCCGAAACAAGGCGATCCTTAATTGGTTGAGAAATACGAGAGAACAAGCATTTAAGCATAGATAACAATGAGAATAAACAGCGGTAGGCCAATGATGGTAGAGAGGCCCATGTTCCAGCAGTGCAAGCAATCTTTCCCAGCAATATTAACGGAAGGCGGCATGCATAGGTGTGAATTCCATCACTAATTAAACGGACAGTCAATGCTATCGTGCCGCAACGAGCGGGCGGAAATAACATGATTTAGATGGCACGTCGGTTAATCTGTATATAGGAGGTAGTAGGCTGATTCGGTTGGAAGCTAGCTCAAGCCGATCCTTAGCTTCATTTTTCAAAACGTGCCATGCATGTGCAGGTTTAAGTGAGTTACCAAACTAGCTTACATTAGCCATATTTCTTACTGGAACCGTTAACAATGACCTCAAGAAAATAAATTCAAGTTGCGTAATTCTCATTAAGAACACAAAACGATCGGGTGACATTGATGTTGAAATTGCTGATAGTACATCGAACAGGCAAGACTAGCTCAGCTCCAAACCATCATTCCTCAATCCTTTTAGTTTGCAACAACAAACTACAAAAAAAAAAGTCAAAATTTTGCCTTTACCATCTTGCTTTTTCGAACATATTCAGGTCACATGTGAAATAATCAACACTAAAAAGTTCATATATATCACAGCAGCTCAGACTGACATCCAAATCCCCACGTACACCATCCACCTCAGCTCAAGTCCAAACACAAATAAGTAACAAAGACAAACGTGGAACTATTACAACTCCAGGTCTGTATGGAGCAATTACAAAAATGGAAGTCACAAGGGATCGTGATGGTAAAAATAGCACATACGCCACGGACGTGGCCTTCACAGCTTCACTCACACCATCCCTGCGAAAACAGACAGTTCAAAAGCTCAAGTATATGACAAGATATTCTCTCACTTGTCAAAGCATGAGTGTAAAATTTGGCATGGTAGCACGCATACCTATAGAACAATATATGCGTTGAGGCTTTTCGTCAGTTGATCTTTTAGCTACCTGCAAATGCGTGCCACAAAATGTATGTATGAATTGTGCCATAAAGAGAGACAAACTGAAGATGTTGATCAGCCAAGGGATACCTGATCATGCCACCATGGATGGTTCGTCCGTGCGGATCATGAGTGACATTGTACATATCCTCTATCAACTGCTGCCAGCAAGACAAGGTTACAAGTAGTCAGATATCAATAGTTTTTGATCTAACACGTCGACTTCAACAGTCACTATACATTTATAAAGAATGAGAACTAGATAAACAGTCAATTTTCAATACCAAGTTCACGATCAGACTGCCACCATTTTCAATCTTAGACTTGGTTCCATTTGAATAATCCTTGATGAACTAACGCACACATTTAATTATTGAAATGGACACAGCTAGAAAAGCAAATAAGAAAAAGTTTTTACTGCCTTGTAGCTCCTCCCTCTCCCCTTTCCTTCTCTGCTACAGTTCCTGAGTGAGACTTTCCCAGTTCCAGGCCGAACCGAGGTTTCCCTCGGCGGCGATGCCGCTCGGAAGGAGCTGAGGCGAGGTGCCGGTCGTAGTTTTATGTATTTTAGGTTTAGATTTAGTGTTGTCTTGTCCTATATGGCGCCTTGGAGTAGTTCGTCGGATCTTGTCGGCCGGATCTGGCGTGTCCTGGGATTCTTATTCTTCACTGCACTGCTCTGGTGGCAAGAGCTGTTGTATGTGGGGCTGCAGATCTCGGGGATCTCCGAAAATAAGGCTGAGATCTGGAGTTTTTCCGTTTGGGTGGCCTGGTGCAGCACCGGACGGTCGTCCTTGAGCTTCTCCGACCAGCTTCCAAGGTGGAAGGCAGAAGAGAAGATACTCAAGGCGGGCTCCTTCAATAAGCACGATAGCCTCTTGATCTGGAGTCAAGTCCTTGTGCTGGAGGCTTTTGGTGGTTCGGTGTTGTTGTCGGGCGGAGCTTTGCTGTTTTCCTTTTCTCGCCGTGGTGGTGTCGGGAAGAAGAAGCGAGGCTAGGCTTTCGCACTGTGGCATCGAGCTGCTCCGGAGCAAATAAGCAGACCTGAACCGCAAGCAACCCCATACAGGATGACGTGCCAAAGAGGTGAGCCAGTGTCAATTGTTTCAAATTGCCCTGCGCCCAAGTTAGGGGAATGATCAACTCTGAACTCAGCTTAAAACATGTTTCTAAAACAGAAGACAAACTACATATAATCGCGGAATCACCATTGGCCCTGTTTTCATCATTGAGGGACACCCAGTGCCTCTCAATGTTGTATGTCTGTATGACATTCTTCACACAACCACTGAAGTAATAAGCCATCCCAACAAACATCATGAGGGCCTTGAGTATCCAGCCACAGTATACCGATCAAGAAGCCCTTGCATAATCTACAAACCACACTGAAGCAGGAAGACACTTCGTTAGGAAATCGCATTGACAATGGAATAAAATTAAAAGAAATGAATTCCAGACACGGATTCAGATCACAACTCAACACAACAATTGATATCTTGATCAAGGGGAAGCAGAGAGTGGACTGAAACAACTTGTATACCTTGTGGATTGTGTAGTAAGAAGCCCAAACGGTTGTGAGCACCTCAACGTGGTCGATATTCATCCTACGTCCGTCGTCTTCTGGCAGTAATAAAATGTGTTGACAACGATGACATCTTGGCGTAAAGGGTGTCATGGCGTGTGCTCGCCGACATCTTGGTGGTGCCGCTCGGGTAGTGCCCCGAAATGCGAGAGAACATTGTCGGGCCCAAAAAACTTAACTCGATTTGAGTGCTGCATAGAGAAAACACCTACATAAGAGAAATCCAGACAATTAAGAGAAAAAATAATCCATTTGGTTGAGTGCTTGTTGCTTGCATTACTAATTATTAAGTAAACCACTACAACAGGTAAACAAAGCTGATAAGATAGCTTGTTAATCACACATGTTGCTAGCACGACATTCACACTGAAGAGCTCAAATAGATTTCTTTTATTCTACGCCATCACAGACAACATAGAGGTAAACCAGTTTCAATCTCCACAGGTGGAATTGACATCATTGGACTGGGTACTTTCACAGCCCTGGATCAACGTTATTGCGGGATCTACCTAGTCAACCGATCCTTGCGTTGCACATGATCCGGATGCACGTATATAGCTGGAAGAACAGGCTTCAGAAGCATGTCAGGGATCCTGAAGATTGGCACATAAAAACGAGTTCGCGACAGAATTTGGTAGCAACACTGTCTTGCACGTTTCGAGAGAAATTCACACACATCCAGCTCCTAACTCTACCACCATTTACCATTTTCCGTATGACAAAAAATGAAAATGTGCGAGTAAGTCGTGACATAAAATAAGAAAATAGCATATACTTGATTCGGATAACAACTATATAAAATTTTAGTTTAAGAAGCTCCGGGTCCAACAATCTAAGTTACAGGATCGAGAGAACATAGGAATAAGACCAATCAACCCAAGTTACTAGATCGGAGAACACATGAACATACATCATGTATTTGATTAAGAAGCTCTAGGTCTAACAATCTAAGTTACGGGATCACGGACCAGAGGAATAAAGAGCATGTATTTGATTAAGCCAATTGGTGGTACCAAAGAACACAAAGCATACAAACTGACCACAATCTAAGTATGAGTTCACAAATAGTAAACAACAAGGGAAACCCGTTTCTTTCTTTATAGTTAACCATAATTCCAAGTACTATAGAAGATATGAGCAAATACAAGTATTGTTCACTCGGTTCTGACCTCCTCTATTTTGAGCTTCAACAATATCGGGACCATCAAATATATCACATAAGGCACGGAGACTCACTAAGAAAATATACATGGTGTTTACATTTTAGAGAAGGCCTTATTAATCTAACCGTAAGTTCTTATGAAATAGCTCATTAAGGAAACCATTAATAAACTAGATGTGATGCATCCTTGTCACTCACATTGTGAACTTGGGCAATAAACTTGTATAGACTTAAAAAGCAAACCTGTTGGTGTGCTTTGATTAATCATGGGTATATATGTAAAATGCAAATGTGAGTTAGATGCAATTCAACATAATAGCGCATCCAAAGCAATTCAACGCTACTGTTGATACATTCCTGGTTAAAGGCAACAACCTTAAAGGTATTTAAGACCATGTATTCACGGTTGCAACGACCTGAAAGGAATTTTTTTACTAGCACACACAGACCAAGGCGATGTGCAACTAAAACAAACTACAGGAAAAACATAATCACCTTCTTCTACATGTCGAGATCGAGAAGTTCATTCATTCTGCATCCAGCTCCTCAGGAGGACAGCTCCAAATACAAAGAGTCGCGACATTTTGAACTCAGGAAGCTCTCCAAGCATTGCTGCTATTGTGACTGACCTACGAAGCAGGGGTTACAAGAACTTTAAGTGAGTTGGAACAAGCCACAAGGTAATGTATAACGAGGGTAAAATAATTTGCTCGATGATGATAAACATGTGTCCTTTTCTTCCTGAACCACGATCTTAACTATGGACTCGAAATTGTAAACAATGACCCAAATGGTTCATTTTCTAAATAGAGAAAAAAAATCTCAACTTCCTCTAGGCATGATACTTCTCTAGATGAGTAGACAAGGAAAACAATAAAACCATGGAGTGCTAGGATGAAGATATATAGTTATGAATCAAAGAAGATGGCCACACAACACCAACCAGGCACCGTTTGGATGTTTGTATTGAAGCTTGGTATTGAGTATTGGGCATTCACAGCACAAATACCTCGAATTGAGGCGTTTGATTGTGCTAGGTATCCAGGCCTGGTATTCGGGCTGAGTATTCGCTTGGGCCGATTCAACTATGGCGAGCTCTTCCCGAATGTCCAGCCCCAGACATTGCTGGGTACTGACGCGAGACGAGCTTCTCTTCCCCACCTTGAGCGCCGGACCAAGTAAATCGATCGGCGGCGAGCTAAATCCAACGTCTCCCTACGGATCCGCCGTCGCCCTCCACCTCGCCCTCCCTTCCGTCCCTCCTTTCCTCGCTGCCTCATCTCGCGGTTCGGGTGAACTCCACCTCCGAGAAGGACCGGGGCGAGCTGCCGAGCTCTAGCCCTACTCACCGATGACCAGCAGCGTCCGTCCGTCCTCCCTCTCCCTCTCCCTGTCCCCCATATCTCTGCATTTTTCGTTCATCATCAATCTCTTTGTTGCAGCACACGCAGACTGGAGCCAAAAGTGGAAAGAAGACGTGCTTCACGTTGAGATCATACAAATGCAATACATTGCTTTGACCATCCAAACAGGATTTGACATTCCACTAGAATATCAATTCTAGGTAGAAAATATCTAAACATCCAAACAAAAATATTGGCATTGATCTCAATATGAATATCCCAGGATATTGATATTCCATTGAATGCAATGCCAAGCCTGCCAATACAAACATCCAAACAGAGCCCAGTGTTATTCACACCCACATAACAGGGCAGGACTTCTAATAACCATGATGACGTGTCAATTCATACAACATGAACGTGCTTTGGCCTTTGGAGTGGATTCAAAGCCAACACAAGGATGCTCCCTATGTACAGCGGGATTAAGAAACGTTGTGTAAATTGCCTTCGTATCATACCTCTTTTTACCATATATGGTTTTTCAGGTTCACTAGGATCACCCCTTGGTCAGTTGCTCAACGGCTTCCTCCAGGTTCCCTGCCAAGTAGCACCAAGCACATTATAAAAACAAAACGGAGTTGGTATGAACTTTTTCGTCACTCAAACCAGAGCAAGTCAATATTTAACCATAACCGCTAAAGTAGAGCAAGTAAATATTTACCCAACCACTAAATCTATCCGCTGTCCTAATAAGCTTAAGTAGTGGAAATTAAATGTTAATCAACTAAAAATGCCAAACCAATACTATCATATATAAGTAACAACGGAAGACCCAAATTTGTTATATACAAGAATCGGGAACATGAGTAGAAGCTCTAAAACGACAGCAACAAGATCATGCATTTGTGTAATAAACCTTTTCATCAATGAGAAAAGGAAAAAAACCAATGGAAAATAATGTTCTATGATCCCACCCACCCTCATCAATCCCTAAAATAAATCCCATATCAATGAACAACAAATAATTTAAAAATATCCTAGGAGAAGATCCCTCAAGAGAAATCCAACACGGAAGTTATCTGGTACCAAGTTATCTGCAAAGAAACTATATATCAATGATAATTCTGGATGTACACAATAGCCCTCTTAAACAAAACAAAAAAAGCACAATAGAGAAGATCCCTCAAGAGATCACTAGAAGACTACAAACATAGCATTAGTAAGCTACTCCTCAAAATCTGTGCTCAAGCTAATATGTATATACATCTAGAAAGCTGCAGATCAACACGGTTTGACCTTCTAAACCGATACTAACTTGTCACAAAAGAGTATATTACCAGATTGTAGTCACTTGCTAAACCTTCAAGCCCGAACTCTGAAGCGAGACATGGAGAAACCTAGTGCTGGGCATTGCGCTTCCAAATTCTCGATGTCCTCTTTGTGCCGATGCCGTTGTAGGTTGCCGAGCTGGTCGCGTGTTTCAACAGACATGGTAGCGAGCAACATGGTCTTCTACCGCCATTTGTCTCTTGCTTCTCAGCTTCTGCAGACTCCTATCACACAGATGAAGATCAGTCTAGGGTACTTCTAGAGAGGTGAAGTATAAACATTCAAATAACATGAGCTGCAAATTGAACTTGAGTGCGGAAACATGTCATAGAAACTGAACTTGAGCTGCAAACTGAACTTGAGTACTTAGTTTCGTGAAAGATGAATGCAAAATGAATAATGTAAAGCCACAGGGTCTCAAACTTCACAAAACAAGTATCATGTGTTTCTAAGAATCCAAATAAGTTTATTCTCCGTGAAAGCTTATGCAAAATGAGTGATGTGTCATTAATGATTTACCAAAATGTACTCGAAAGTTGTTGCTCGGAGGCCTAGAACTTCACCGAGCACATGTTTCGAAAAGCACACATAAGCATTAAAGCTTTAATGGCAAATATATCCACACTCGGGCAACCATTTAGTCTTTTAGTACGGATTAATAGAGAACACCAAATCTGTAAACCAATATAAGTTTTAGTACCTATAGAACAACTTCTTCAATTGTTATGTAGAAACCATATTTGGTTTAATTTCAAAAATGATGATAACTCACTATACAGAAAAACTACACCGTTTTTGCTCCCCTTTCCAAACGATTCGTCGGAATCGGGCAAACAATATACGGTTGGAAAGCTAAACTAGCTGGGTAAATTCTACAATCACATCCATTAATTGTAATCTAGGGACTAACTATAGGGTTACCATGGCTGCACGAGACATAAATTGATGGAGAGCTCGAGGAAGTTTTGTACAATCCCCATCTCTTCTCTTTTGTCTTTCTTGTTTCTATTTTCTGTTCCTTTCTTTGACCCTGACCTGCTCCTCTTGGGTTTGTGGTGCAGCAGCAGCAATGAATCATCGTGGGCATGGGGTGCACTGTATCAGGTCGAGGTGATACAATTTATTGTGATATGTGAACTTCAGTAACCAACTAGACTGTGTCAAAATTAACTGGTACTGTCTGTTTAAACTAACTACAGAGAAGGGGATACATCAAAACTACACCTGATAAGGTCTTCTTTTCTATTTGTTGCAACAATAACCACCACCAGCTATCCTGCTTGAACCCATCGATCTTCAGAAGAAAAAAAACAAGTGTCAGGAAAAGATATGCATGGTCAAGCTACTGTAATATCATGGTCACTTGAAATTAATATAAAGCTTACAATTTTAAACTTGGAATTGACATCAACACCATGTTACAACAAAAGGATAACTGGCAGTAGCACTAACAAATGCTCATATAGCTAGAACTGGATATCTCCATAAATATCACTCTAGGATTCGATACAAACTTGAAGCAGGCATGCATCTTTTTGGGAGATAAATATTTGTGTGCATCCACAGTTGGGCGAGCAATGTACGGGAGGTCTATTGCTCACAACAAAAATGTACCTTTATTGATGAAACTTGGGACTTAGCAGCTACAACTAAAGGTCTCCCATCGTGCCTCTAAGCCGGCATCCCTGCAACCGTTGTAAGCTTTTGCGCCCCTCCCGCCGGCCAAGGTCACCGAGAGCCACCGTGGCACCATCTCTTTCTTCTCGGCTTTGGTAGGCTCCTATCACACATTGGAAGATGATCATTATAGGGTAATTCTAGTGAGCTGCAGCATGAACATTTAAGTAAGATGAGCTGCAAGACGAACTTGAGTGCTGGAAAATGTCGTAACAAGATTCAGTGCCTGGGATTGGTGTGTGGAAGGATACTCACCATAAGGTTCCTGCAAATATTTTGTGGGCGGAAGAGCTCCTCCTGGTGGAGCCCTTTTCGCGTGGTGGTCGGCCAGGTCCGGCCGGCCGGCCTCTCCTTGGCGTTGCAGCGGGAGGAGCTGGGGTAGGCCGTCCCTGATCTTCTTCCGCTTACCTGCACGGAGCAGGGGCATGGCGAAATTAATCGAGGTATGGACGTGGAGAGGGGCCGGGATCCGGAGCTTACCGTGGCCGGTGACGTCGACGCGGTCGCCGTGGAGAAGGTTCTCGCTCCTTCTGCAGCGGTCGCCGGGGATGCGGCGGATGGGGGGCAGGTACATGTGCCTCTGCGGGGTCTGGCCGGGAAGATGGTCGCCGGAGCCGATTGAATGCGTGAGGGACTTGGTCGGAGTGGGGGGGGGGGGGGATAGGCTGGGGACGGCGGCGAGCGGCGCGAACATGGGTGGTCGGCGACGAGCGGCGCGGTGTTGGGTAGGCTGCCGCGAGGCACGGGGCTGGGAAGGTTAGTATTTTCCAATCAAGCCGTGTGATTTGTTGTTCCTTAATTAATTGTATTTTATTTATTTGCTCTCCTCCATTCAACGCAATAATGGAGAATCTTTGGCATGCACCGTGGAAGGACATATTCACCGCTCTCGATACACCTTATTCTACAGCGAATTTTTTTTTTTGAAAGAAGAAAAATGCCCTCAAAAACATGCGACGATTTGCTCCTCAAAATTACTTTCCATTCTTGCTCCTCAAAAATCTCTCCGTAAAATCGTCGTGGTTGCATAAAATCTCTCCGTAAAATCTCTCCTCATCAAGAGCCACATAAAGTCATTCCTTAATTCACTAGGTCAATCAAGAGCCGATTACTACTTTACAAATTCACAGCTTTAACTGCTTCCGGTTTTCGATAGAACTACTACTATATTGGGAATTTGACGGGAAGGACGCTGTCCATAGCTTTAACTGCTCCCAATTTTTCAAGACGGTGAAAACGGAAGCAGTGGTAATTTCGCGAGGCCAAAAAAAAGTCATTCATTAATTAAGAGCCACATAAAGTCATTCATTAATTCACGAGGCCAATCACGAGTCCCCAGCTTCCGATATTTTGAGGATTTGACGGGGAATACAAGGAAGACGCCATCCACAGCTTTAATTGCTCCCGATTTTCTAGGACACTAGTAGAAACTGAAGCATCAAAATTCAAATCCATCAATAAAGGCACGACTATGATTCTGCATGGAGACACAAGTGATGCATATATATCCTCGTTCATAATCATTAACATATGCATGTCAAAATCGTCGTCCTCTTCCTCCTCCCCCACCCCCCCCCCCCAAGAAGAAAAGGAGTTGCCGAAGATCATCTTCATCGACCTCTTCATCTATAGACAAAATTCATCGTTGAAGCAGTAGGTCGCAAAGAAATTTAAAGACAAGCAGAATAAAAATAGACTCATCTGGTTATTTCGTAAAACACCTCAGCGGCGGAGCAGATGGGAACCGCGGCCGACAGAGTTGATCCGACACATATGGGTGAGAGAGAAGAAGACCGTCGGGGTTGCGCGATGATACTATGGAAACGGTTCTGACCCGCCCTCACGTGATTTTCAAGCGAAAACCTGTTATGTGCCCCCCACAATGTCTGCCCCTAGTTTTCCAACAAAAGTGGTGATTCCATGTGACCTTTGTCCTTTGATTCTATTATGATAGGTCATACGTACATGGGGAGCCCACAATGAGGCGATTTTTTTTACCAATGGACTATGGTTCGAAACCCCCACAATATTTTATTAGAATTCCACCCATTTTCAAAAGTTCAAAGATATACACAAACAATAAAAGAAAAGATGATTATTTCAATCCAAGATTTAAAACTTCCAGTGTGCTTGTCCTTGACCCAATGCACATGCAATGTGGCCTCATGAGTGAAACTTCCGGGAGACTTGGGCCAGTGACCTTGAAAATTGGGGCTTGACATTATAAGTATAAAATCTTCGGCAAGAGAATCATAGTTTTGAAGCACGTGCCACTGTATAGTTGTTGATCGGTTATTCATCTTCATGCATACTATCACTATTTATCAACATTGGGACTCCATGCAAGAGGGTAGCGTTACTGATCCTCCCTACTATTTGAGACGAAACCCCCATTAGTGGGCCTTTTGTCATCTACCCCATTATTTTCCATCAAAAGTGGTTATATTTCATGCAATTTTTCTCTTTGTTTCAGTTGGGATAAGTCATATGAACATGAACCATGTCCAAATATGTCAACTTATATATACAAACAATAAAATAAAGGAAGATTATTTCAATCCAAGGTTTGAAAATTTCCGAGTCCTTGTCCTTGACCGAATGCACATGCAATGTGGCCTCATGAGTGACCACGAGACTTGGGCCACTAACCTAGAAAATGGAGGCTTGGCATTATAAGTCTAAAATCTTCGGCGAGAGAATCATATTTTTGAAGTAGGTGCCACTCTATAGTTGTCGATCGGTTATTCATCTTCATGCATGTCGTCATTATATACCAACATTGGGACTCCATGCAAGAGGAGGGGTGCTACTGACCCTCCCTCACGCTTTAACATGAACCATGTAAAAAATATGTCAATTTATATATACAAACCAGGAAGATTATTTCAATCCATGATTTGAAAATTTCCGAGTCCTTGTCCTTGACCAAATGCACATGCAATGTGGCCTCATGAGTGACCGCGAGACTTGGGCCACTAACTTGGAAAATGGAGGCTTGACATTATAAGTCTAAAATCTTCGGCAAGAGAATCATAATTTTGAAGTAGGTGCCACTCTATAGTTGTCGATCGGTTATTCATCTTCATGCATACCGTTATTATATACCAACATTGCGACTCCATGCAAGAGGGGGGTGCTACTGACCCTCCCTCACGCTTTGAGACGAAACCCCCACTAGTGGGCCTCGTGTCATCTGCCCCATTATTTTCCATCAAAAGTGGTTATACATCATGTGAATTTTCTCTTTGTTTCAGTTGGGATAAGTCATAGGAACATGAACCATGTAAAAATATGTCAATTTATATATACAAACAATAAAAGAAAGAACATTATTTCGATCCAAGATTTCAAAATTTCTGAGTCCTTGTCCTTGACACAATGTACATGCAATGTGGCCTCAAGAGTGACCACGAGACTTGGGCCACTCACCAGGAAAATGGGGCTTGACATTATAAGTCTAAAATCTTCGGCGAGAAAATCATATTTTCGAAGCAAGTGCCACTCTATAGTTCCCGATTGGTTATTCATCTTCATGCATACCGTTATTATATACTAACATTGGGACTCCATCCAAGAGAGGAGTGCTACTGACCCTCCCTCACGCTTTGAGGCGAAACCCCCACTAGTGGGCCTTGTGTAATCTACCCCATTATTTTCCGTCAAAAGTTTCTATATTTCATGTGAGGTTTCTCTTTGTTTCAATTGGGATAAGTCATAGGAACATGAACTACGTAAAAAGATGTCAATTTATATATACAAAAAATAAAATAAAGGAAGATTATTTCAGTCCAAGATTCGAAAAATTCATTGTGCTTGTCCTTGACCCAATGCACATGCAATGTGGCCTCATGAGTGCAACTTCCGCTAGACTTGGGCCGTTGATCTTGAAAATGGGAGCTTGACATTATAAGCCTAAAATCTTTTTGGCGGGAGATTCATATTTGTGAAGCAGGCACCACTCTATAGTTGTCGATATGTTCTTCATCTTCATGCATACCGTCAGTATATACCAACATTGGGGACTCCATGCAAGAGGGGAGTGCTACTGACCCTCCCTCACGCTTTGAGACGAAACCCCACAAGTGGACCTTATATCTACCCCATTATTTTCCGTCAAAAGTGGTTACATTTCATGTGACTTTTCTCTTTATTTCAATTGAGATAAGTCATACGAACATGAACTACGTAAAAATATGTCAATTTATATATACAAACAATAAAAGAAAGGAAGATTATTTCAATCCAAGATTTGAAAAAATAATTGTGCTTGTCCTTGACCCAATGCACATGTAGTGTGGCCTCATGAGTGAAACTTTCGTGAGACTTGGGCCGTTGATCTTGAAAATGGGGGCTTGACATTATAAGTCTAAAATCTTTGGCGGGAGAATCATATTTGTGAAGCAGGCACTACTCTATAGTTGTCGATCGGTTATTCATCTTCATGCATATACCATCATTATATACCAACATTGGGACTCAATGCAAGAGGGGAGTGTTACTGACCCTTCCCCGTGATTTGAGACGAAGCCCCCATTAGTGGGCCCCGCCTCATCTACCCTATTATTTTCCGTCAAAAGTGGTTATATTTCATGTGACTTTTCTCTTTGCTTCAATTGGGATAAGTCATAGGAACATGAACCACATAAAAATATGTCAATTTATATATACAAACAATAAAAGAAAGGAAGATTATTTCAATCCAAGATTTGGAAAATTCATTGTGCTTGTCCTTGACCCGATGCACATGCAATGTGGCCTCATGAGTGAAACTTCCGCGATACTTGGGTCGTTGATCTTGAAAATGGGGGCTTGACATTATAAGTCTAAAATATTTGGCGGGAGAATCATATTTGTGAAGCACGCACCAGTCTATAGTTGTCGATCGGTTATTCATCTTCATGCATACTATCATTATATACTAACATTGGGACTACAGACGAAGCCCCCATTAGTGGGCCTCGTGTCATCTATCCCATTTTTTTATGTCAAAAGTGGTTATATTTCATGTGACTTTTCTCTTTGTTTCAATTGGGATAAATCATAGGAACATGAACCATGTAAAAAATATGTCAAATTCTTACAAGAGTTGGGTCGGGGCCTCGAAGTTGTAGTTTAGCCCTATAAGAAGAGGATCTTCCTGCAGGGTAGTCTTGTTTGGGAAGCAAGTGCCACTTTTGCGTTCCGTATTTCAAGAAGAACGGTGTTTAGTGGGCCCCGCACCATCTACACCATCTACCCTTAGCTTTTTTGTGGGGAACCTTTGATTTTTATTCCTTAATATTTAATAATAGGTTTACAATAAGCTAGCACTAGATTTTTAATACTCTCCGTGAGTATGGTGTACCAAACTAGCGGTACTCTCTCTCCAGTTCTACCAACATATGCTAGACTATCTTTTACCCAATTCTATCTGCGAATAATCTTCATGAGGAAAACTACTCAAAGGTTGATGAGATTCTTCCCTTCATATAGACTAGATTTAGATGTGCGCCTTGGCGCACGACCCCGTAGAATTCACATAGATTTACATTTTATATAGCGACAATAGAGATTAGGTGTGAAAGTAATAATATGTTTCTTAAATTTTACAGAACTGTGTCAATAGGAGCAATCGTTCCCACATTTAATTTATCCCGTGAAGGTCGTGCATATGTTCATTTTGTATAAGGACGATAAAATTAATAGCCAATATAATACTACCCAGGGCCGGACCGCTATTCGAAGAAGAACCGGGCGAGGAGATGGCACGACAGACAACATCGGTAAACTCACAACATCATGCGAAGCACCTAGCTCACCCATGAGAAACCTACAAAACAGGGAACACAATGCAATGAGATTAAACAAACATCGAAAGGGAAATTAATGTAGTTGATTCAAGAAACACAAATGAGTGTTATTTTGAAAAAGACAAATACAGTATTCTAGCATGGCTATCCATGGACTAATAGATTGGAACCAGCCAATTGGAAAGAATTGCTGCATACAATAGAACAATACATAATAAAAAAAATGAATGCTTATTACACATATTTTACGGCATACAACTAAGTAAGATGACAAAGAAGTGACTGGGCAAGTGTTCTTTAGAACCCGAACCTTCAAAACAGAGCCATGACAAACAAAAGTATAGAACACTTTTGAAAATCTACTTGACCTTTTAACATTGTCGGGTAGACATGTACTACTACTAAATTTTGAAATACATAGTCGGAATGTTCAATCATAATTTCTACAGGTACTCGCAACAGCAAAGTTTCTAATAAATTCATTGTCAGGGAGACGAGCGGAAGGTTAAAGAAAATCAAATCAAATACTCACAGGCAACTCAGAACTTGTTCAACCAAGAAAAATTTCTGGTTATCCCCAAGGTTTTTCTCAAGTAATTTGTATGGAGCATATAGTTTATGGATTATCTATAACTTATTATATATTAAATTTTCTCTCAAGGGCTGTACAGTACATTCTTGCATGTATAAGTCAAACGAATTTTCTCTCAAGGTCGGACACAATACATTCTTGCTATTTAAGACGTTGCCCGAAAATAATTATGACAACTATATTTTCTAAATCGCCAACCTAACTGAGGATAGTAGATATATGCATAAAACTGAATAGTTAGAGATATAGAGAAGGTAACCTTGACAAATAAAAAATGTGGTTAAATTGGTCATTTTTTAGTCATCCTATGCTCTTCTTGCCTTGCTTACATGTTGTGTGCCTGCATAGGTACCCAGGTTAATTACCTCAAATAAGCATGTGGGAAGAATAGCAGGGTGATGATATCCTGCTAATCAGTCATAGAAACAGAAAATCCAAACTCACCTCTCTTTTTACCGTTGGTAAATGTTTTACATAAGATTATCCATTAGCAAGTCATGAAGAAAACATAGGGCTATCACAGGACTATCACACTCGGAGAACCAACACCGGACACCTGCCATGTAGCAGAGAGAATTGAAATCAAACTCAGATCCACACTTTCGACAAAATAAAAAAACATCTGCAAGTAAGGTAAACAGTCCTTAAACTTGCATGGATAATCTTATGTAAAACCAATTGTGTAAAATATTAGCTACCTAAATCCATAATCATAAGCTACTTAATATATTGGCTAGGTAAATCCATAAACATAAGCTACTTAATTACAGTTCAGAGGTAATCATGGAGCTAATCCTTTGGGGGTGATCCAAGATCGAAATGCAGCAATCACACCACAACAAACTCGTAGTGCAAGTTCCTGGTAACATAAAGAAACCGCGTCCACCCTTTTTATTTCTCCGTTACATGCCCATGTACGCATTGGACATGATGTTAGTACCATTCGGAAAATACCCGTACCGCAAACATTTATGCAACTACAAGCACCACTACACAGAGCAAATACCCAAATGAGATCATAAAATATATGACTGAAATCCAAGCTAGCCGGAAAACAGAATTCAGGCTCCCCGAGACACATCGCACGGTGTATTCAGCTTGGCCACGAAAAAATACAAGTGGCATGGCTCCACAGATTGAGGCTAACATAATCTGATATGTGACATTTGTAACTCAGAGTATACTACCAGAATTCAGCCATGTACCTGATACAAGGAGAAACAAAGCAAAAAAGAGAACATCCAGTACCTGTGTTTTATCAAATAGCAGTGGGCATGGAACTCATCCCTCTGACCTTGGTCGAGTTTCCACGAATAAAGAAGCTGATGAGAATTTTTGCTGCAAGGGAAATAACCATCAACAATTATAATAATATAATTTAGCTTTTCAGAATAAATTTCTTGTAATTATTTTATCAAAATAGAATGAACAAAAAGCTTAATAGAACAAACTCATCTCCCTTTCTACCGTCGGTAATCTTACCCTTGATTATTAAAGTGGTGAATGTGTTCTAGATGAACTCAAAACACAAAATGTACACCGAGATGACTTTGTCAGAAACACAACCCAATTTTGACATGCTAAATCATCCTGGGGGAAATAATTCCTTGCAAGTATGTGAAATGCACTAAAGCAAGAGAGTACAGAAAAATGACCTTCATCGCCTAAACTTCATACAGTAGAAATCCCTTCAATATCACTATCCAGGAAGTTTGTAATCCAATTAGCAGCATGGGACACGCATTTACATGATACCTGCAACAAATTTCAAAGAATAATGAAGCTCGCAAATATAAACGGAAAATTTACTTGGATCAAACAATTAACAACTTCTCGATGAAACAATTACCAAGCACAAAAACAGTCAAATAACCAATTCGGATTCCCGACATGTGAGAAAGAATGGAGAGTATGTAACCTGTAGATGCTACACTCCCGGGCTAACAGGCGGGGACATCGAGCAACGGTGCCATGAACAGCTTGTTTCTCCAGTAAGCCCTCCACCAACCGTGTCATGAGGAAAGTGCACAAGAATGTCTAGTGGCAGGATCCTAATATAGACATAGTTATTTCAGTTCTTGTCCAATCCAAATAGGTGCATCGCACAAGCATGATCCATAATCTTGACCTATTCCAAGGTGTACTATCATAATATAAAAGGGAGTTCGTGATGGTGGTGGCGCGGCGGTGGTATGGTGCTAACTTCGCTCTCTCACACAAAAGAAAATACACGGACTCGTGGACCTTCTTATCCCCTATTTTTCTTGTGGAGTTTGTTTCTTTTCTTTATTTTCTCACCAAACCAACAAAATAAGTAGTTAGTCATTCAACATGTAATATCACGTTGCTTTAATTCTTCAACAAGCCAAACAACCTCGTATGCAACTGTAAACAAACATTACCATCTTTAGAAAGCAAAAGCCGAGTAAATTTGATATGCTTACAAAATATAAAGGCTGAAAGGGATAATCATTAATCTAAATAAATATTTTACTTGTTTTAAGCATGAATGTACTTGGTGAAGTCCGTAGTAATGCAAGTGACACTAAGCAAGTTGTTACCGAAGACGAGAAGAACAATAGGAACCACTTGTACAAAAATAAGCATACCGATCCATCAGAAGCTGTGTAGTTTGGCACATCACCAGATTGGAACTCCATATCATCGGGAATCAGCTGCATACAAAAGCGGAAAACACACCCAAGTGAGCCGAATGTGAAAGGTAAACAAGAACTTGTAAGAGCTTGTACTGAATAATTGACCACATAGAGAATTCTGAAGTTTATCGATTTGCTCCACCAATTTGACAAAGCAGCTCCAATTAAAAGCACAGAAGCCACTCACATGATTTTACATGAAGATCTGAACAGGCCCAGCCTCTGCGAAGAACCCCATCTGCAGAACCAAGCAATCGAAGTTCGATAAACCGGGCACCGCAGAGCACATCACGCCCGCGGATAAGAAGGCCACAATACAGCGAGTCGAGTAAAAGCCCACCTTGTTGACCATGGTGACGACAGCCTCGAGGATCTCGCCCTTGAAGGGCCGGAAGACGACGCACCGGTACTTGACGGGGAAGGTGACGAAGCCCGTGCCCTCCCGGATGAGCCCCTTCCCGACCTCCTCCACCCCCGTGATCGCCACCACGAACCCGTGCCGCCCGCTGCGAGTACGGCCAACCGGATTCGGCGCCCCGGCTCTAGGGCTCGGCGAGCCGGAGGAGGGGGCGGGCGGGCGGAGGAGGGGTTGACGGAAACCCTACTCCGCAGGTGCCCTCGACATCCTTCATGAGCTTGGCGACCAGCCTTGTCGCGGAGGTGCGGGCCGAAGTGGCGCGGGTGCAGCTGCATGTTCCGCTCCAGGACGATGTGGAAGAACATCCTGGCCTCTCCTCGTCGGCCGGCGGCGGCGGTTGGGAGCGGCGGTGGTGATCGAGTCGAGAATGGGCTACTGCCTAATCGATCTCTCGCACCGTGACCAGGAGAGACGCGCACGGAGAGCCGAACGGTGGTGGAGGAGGGTGGATGGCGGCGGAGCAGGGTGGGAGAGAGGAGAGAGAGACGAGGGGATTGGGGAGGACATCACGCGAGGGGATTGGAGGATGCGGAGCGAATGGGTAGGGTTTGGTTTGGGTCTCCAGTTTTGTCGCAGCACGCGAGAGGTCTGGCCGGGCGGGCCTTTAGTGACCCATGGATAAAAAGTGGGTTCGTGGGAGGGCCTCAGCGCCCTGGACGAACGGCCGGCCGAGATCGCGCCACATCACCTCGATCGAACGGCCGAAAATCCAAACGCTTGTGAGAGCTCCATGGGGGTGCAGCAATCATACCGTGGGATGCCCATATACACATATGTTACAAATATTCCCTTTGACGGCTTACATAATTAATCGTGGCACAATCACCCTGAAAGACATCAGGAAGCTTAGACCATTCATGAGCTAGTGCCAGACCCTCCATCAAAGCACTTACTTCTGCCTCAAGGCTAGCTTATCTTCAAAAGTGGTAACTCCTTATGTCTTTTATCTTTATTTGTGTTATGATAGGTCATAGGGACATGGAAAACGTAAAATATATGTAGATATTGCAAGGGTTGGGTTGGTGAGCTCGAAATGGAAGTTTCGCAATATAATTATAGAACCTTCCTAGAGAAGTTTTCTTATTTATATCATCACTATATAAACAATGATAGGAGCCCATGCAAGAAGGGGAAGGTGTTTGACTTTTCATAAAGCAATTTTAGGACGTCTACCTTGTCAACCCCTGCCTTATCTTTGAAAGAAGTTATTTTATCTAACTTTTCTCTTACTTTCTGATAGGGGTCAGTCATAGGGACATGACACCCATTAGCTTGTGCATGAAGGTCAGCGACAACGCGAGAAGAAGGAGCCGCTCAACTAGTATATATGGTGCTATATCTTTGTCTACCGTGATAGCTACCGTTGTTATTCCCTTGATATCAAGCCAAGGGGTGCCTGGGTCGACAACAACAAGACTCTATGTTGACTCGTGGACAAAAAGACGTTAGGTCTGTCGTGCATGCTAGGTTGTTCCTCGCCACAAATTAGCCGGCTAACAAGATACGAGGGTGTGGATGCACCCATGCTAACTGTATCATATGTGTAATAGTAGTAGCAAATTTTGAGTGTTGACATGTGGAGCGCAGGGCCTTCTAGGTGAGTTCTGTGTAGATACAACATGAAATACAAGTGTACACGTGTTATAGACATCATCAAATCCTAAAGCGGAGAAGCTAGCTAACTCAGTTTGGGTGATTGGTGTGCGTGTACTACTCGTTTCAACAAAGCAAAAAAGGAAAGTGCACGTTGATAGGCTCGCAAAAGTTTTTGTTTTGAAAAGGACCACCGATATTAATCACCATCAACAACAGTAGAAAGAACACCAAAAGAAATAAAAGTTATAAAAAAAAGGTATTTGAACCACGTAGCGCAGACTACGGACACTGGAGCGAGCTGAAGGCGCGCCGATGTCCTCGCGCCTTGTTTTTGAACTAAACTCAGCTCTTCAGAAAGGAAAAAAAAGGAAAAACAGTTTGGCAGAGATATTTGATTTCTATCTAATTTTGATGTGTAATATGCTTGATATAAATTGATTGCATTTTGTGATTTGGATATGGTGGTAGCGCATGTGAAATCAATTTCATCTCAGAATTTTCTCATTTGAAATTGCTGAATGGAGTATGTGCTACTAGTAGTATAATGCTTTCTTGTCATTGATTGAAGTTGAGAAAATTCAGGCGCCCACATAAAGGAAGGAGTATAACTGTGCGCCAGAAATTAGGGAGCGTTAACCTTGGCAATTACAGTGCCATTGGTATTGATGGATATCAGGGAAAGATCAAAACTAGAGAACCCACCACTCACCAGTCACCACCTACCCACAGAGAAGCGGCGGCGCGGCTGGCGTGCTCGCCGGCGCCGGGGTGCATCGGAAGCTCGGTGCGCGCGGCTCCGTCGAGCTCGCCCGGCCGCGTCGTGCGCGTGGCCGGGGGTCTGCGGTGCGGTCCTCCACGACGGCGGCGGGTTGCCGGCCACCAGGATGCAGCGGCGGCGGGCCGTCGTCCGCCATCTCACCCGTTCGCGATCCGAAGCAGGGGCAGCCAGCAGCGGAGAGGACTCCGTCCTGGGCGTCTCCTCCGGCGTGCTCGCCGGGAACATGCCCACGGCGACCCCGACGCGCGCAGGTACCACGTCCTCCTTGCTATGTATCCGGCGCCCCTCCCACGATAGCTTCCAGCCTTGACCCGCTCCTCTCTGCTAGGGTTTCCCGGTGCACAGGGACTCGGATCTTGGCGACACTGGATCGAGGTCGCTCACTAACAGGCCTGCACCTTTCTCTCTGTTTACACGCGTTGCAAATATTCAGTTCAAGTGTACGCAGTTGAGGATCTGCCCATGAGTGTCCACGCAATATTTGCTAGTGGTTACTTTTCATTGATTAGAGTTCCTATTGGTCCAATACTAGTCCCTGACGAAGGACAAACTTATTTGATACATGTGTAGTGCAAGCTAATCTGCCTGTGAGTGTTCCTGGTCAGGACTCAGGTGTGATTAACTACTAGATTCCCGTGTTGTACTGCTGTTCACGTTTTTTCTCTGTTCCTTCGGTGCAGAATAGCATTTTCTGTTCAAATTCGGTTTCACATCGAGAATCGCTGAAACATTCCAACATGTACTAGCAGGATCCCTCTGCTATAAATCGTCAAACGCCATTATGCTAGTTTTTTTCATCATAAATGGTTGAGCCTAGATTATATTGGTTGCTGATCCATGTTATGCCTGGTCTCTATGTATTTATCAAGACCGGCAATCCCAGTCTTGGAAAGGAATACAAAGTTCCGTTATTATTTAGCATATCAAACTCTGATCTGTCCATAAAATGCATTAGGAAATTTCAAACTGAATGTTTTTTTGTTGCTGATGCATTCTAGCTTGGTAAGTATTATTTTGCCTGTCCTACGGATTACTTGTACTGCACTGTGCTATAAATCTTGTCATTAATATGCTAATCTTCCTGAGTTTGTTTATTTTTGAATGCTCATTAGGCGTTTTGTTATTGTTGTGAAGGTTCGAGACCATGATTCACTTTGCCGGACTAAACCCGATGTTCTACTATAACGACACCCTCATCGTTCTACAACCAAGAATATGAGTTGCTCGAATTTCCTTCATGGGTGCTGCTATCACCTCATAATTTACAGCTCTTTTTTGCTGTTTGGAGATTTTTGTTGGGTGAGAATATTGAACGTGCTTCTGCTGGTGTATTATTTTCTTGGGGAATTGAAAGCTCGGGAGATAACATGGTCCTCTTTTTAGCTTTCTTGCAGTACATGATCTTCTCCTTTTGAGTTAATTGCTTTTCTTTTGAATTGTGTGTTGTTTTCTTCAACCAGATTGGTTAGGTTTTCTTGTGGCGAGTAATTTTATCTTATGATAATTTGAGCTTTGTGCTTATGGTGATTGCTGGCTAATTAGTAAAGCTTTTTTCCTCTCTTCCTTTGACTTCATAAAAATAAGCTCTTTCATGTTACTCTTGCCTTTGATTTGATTTAGATGAACTAGTACAATTATGTAGGATCAAAATGCACGTGTATGATTGAGTGGGCAGAATGGGCTTCTACTGGATGTTGAAATTTTTGTCTAACTAGACCTCTGTTTGGCAATGTTGGGCAGGGTGAAAGTTTGGATCCTGTTGGTGAAGGGCTAGAAACTCTGGAAAACATGGCATCTGCTGGTTTGAATGAGGTTGCCTTTTCCTAGTTGTATGATGATAGGAATCAGGTGAATTTTACTCTTGTGGTGCTTCCCTGCTCCGTTTGCTATGTTGGTAAATTCCAAGATGCATAATCCGAGTTGAGTTCTGTAGATTTCATTTCATGTATTTGATTTGATGGTCATTATAATTAGCAAAGTTACTAGTTGCAGATTAATATTGTGAAGTGTATATATGTCCACTAAAGTCCTAAGATTTTCTCAAAACCTAACCAGTTGGAAAATGATTGTGATTCATTGAATCTCCGTGCTTGTGATTTGACATAATATAATCTTGATGCATTTATTCTTGCTCCACCTTGTTTCTTGGTTTGAGGATTTATGTTGTTTAATATTTTTAATTCTCTCGTTTGTGTTGCTATGTCAAGCTTCCCGACTTTACTTGCCTAGAAGAGTTCTTTACACACGAGTGCACTCTAGATTTCTGGAACATGGCAAATCGGTTAATGTGTATTTGCTGTTTTGAGATGCAGGGAAGTCCAAACATGAATTTCTGTGATGGGTTCCTTCCGGCTCGAGGAGGGCTTCAGTACCGCTGACGAGGCGCAGTGCCGCACTCTTTGGGCCCTTCGTCTTCACCCTGGCTTCTTCATCAGAAACAACCACAATCATTTGGACAAGCTCTGGCTTGCCTTTAGCTTCCTTGGGTCACAGGGGTCCGTCCTGACTGCTATCATTGGTATGTCCATCGATTCGGGCATTTGTATCCAAGTTTTGGATGACATTGGGTGGCCTTCTCTCATTGTTTTTTGATCCAGCAAAGAAGCATTGGTGGTGGCATAGCGGTGCTGTGCTTCCTGGCACACCATGGTCTGGTCAAAGTCGGTCTGCAGGGTGTTGACAAGAAGGCTGTTGGTCTAGAAGGCTGGCACTGGCTGGTGAGCGTTCCTTCCTATGTGTTGTAATTAGCCTAATAGCCAATCTGATTTGTGATGGGTATTAAAATTCTTGAATGATGTGTTTGTGAATCTAGACCAGTCATGGTGGTACTTGGTTTGGTTCATTGTTTTTTATTATCTTTGTAATGGCAACAGTAGACTTTTGAGTTACTTTGTTAATTGGAAAATGCGCCCACACTAGTCAAGTAATTTTATTAGTCTCGACTACAAATTAATTTGTTGTCTACTCACACCGTTATTCTACTCATCTACCAATATTGTAGTAGTACTGTACTTGTTTTTCTATGCAGTCACAGCCGTCTGGAGTTTCTCTCATTATTACTGGTCATGATGAAAAACCTTTCAAGTACTGTTATGCTTAACTTGGCTATCTGGTTGTTAATGTTTATTTGAATAGTAAACAGTTTGCAGTGTTTTCTCTTTCGTTTAAAACAGTCGTGGAAAGTTATGACATAGTGTTATGTCAGAACTCAGAAAGAACAGTTACTATAACTCTTGCGTCTGTGATCAAGCTTTCTAATATATCCGGTGGCAGACTAATATAGTTTTCCCTTGAGAATGTTTGTCTTGTTGCGCATTTGCTGCTAATACTTATTATTGTCGCTGAACCGATACATTAGTTAGTACTCGTGAATGCTTTAGTTTCGGCCTCTGGAATGGATACCCTACATTGGATGTTTCGGCAAGTCCTCGACCGTGGGCAAACCGCTCATTGCGCAGGTGTTGAGATGCCCAAGGTCGCGGAGGCTGACGGCGGTGATGCAATCTCACTCAGTCGGTAGCAGACAAGAAGAAGATGAAGGCCGCGGTGGCATTGACCTCGACGACGACGGCCAAAATCCCGAATGTGTGGCGGTGGAAACGGCGGCGTACACAATGTACGAGAGGCGCCCAAAGACCGACTAAATGATACCGTAAGGAAAAAACACACCGCTGAAGCATGCAAGGTCATCGTACATCATAAATTGCTCTCGCGACCTAACGATTTCGACTTTGCCGCAACACGACACTACATACTTGTCGCCGTCGGATTCCCGACACTACATACTTGTCGCCGTCGGATTCCCTAAAGGATTAAGTCGAAAAATGCGTCTGGTACCATCTCTAGCGGGGCGACGCAAAGTGACCGGGCTGGATCACGTCGAAAAATGCGTCAGTGGGGCCAACGTAAAGTGATCGGGCCGTCCGCGGCGACGCAAAACTGGCCCAAATATACGCCTCGGATGCGTCTCTGCGGACACCCCTGCGCGGACGCGCAAAGTGTCCGCTCGCGTCACTCTACGTTTCGTCGGGCCCGCCTGGCAGCGACCCTGCGTCGATGCGTCTTCTCAAGCGCGCCAGCGATTGGCGCTGCTGCGTTGCTTCGGCAGTCTGCGCCACGTTAATGACGATGCCTCGGCTGCCGAGCGGGCGCCGCCTACCTACGCCAACCACGTTAATGGCGACGCCACGCGTCCCGCGGCCATCGCCTGCCTCCGGCCCATATAAAGAGGGCGCGCGTTCTTCTTCCTCATCCACTCCTCCAAACAAACCCTAGCTGCCACAAGCTCCACCGTAGCGCCGCCTAGCTCTTTTTGCGATGCAGCCAGGCCCGCGAGGAAGTCCATGGCGGGTACAGGTGGCCGGCGAGGCGGTCGAGGAATCATGTTCCAAATTATGTGTTAGTTTGTGTAAAATCATGTTCCAATATGTAATATTTGGAACTATGTTTAAATGGAGAAGATGAAAACAAAAAAACAAGTAAAAAAATACCAATGAAGTCATCTCCAGACGCAAACGGACGCACGGACAAAAACGGTCATTTTAGCGTCTGCGGACAATAAAATGCGTCGCGCGCTGCTGGTGATCCCCTTAGTACGAGAAGTGGAACGCGTAAAGAATCGTTCATGCTGATTGCAATTTGTAACTAGTAGTAGTGCATGGAAATGTTAGTATAGGAAAGAAGTCAGCAAGCAAGTGTGTGTTGAAGTGAAGATTGAATTTGATTGTAGAAATCGTATATGCATGTGTAGGTGAGCGGCAAAACTGCTGGACTCCAAATGTGCAATTAGCTTAGCGGGCATCATGGGAGCAAATGGAATGAAGGCCGACCGCAGGAGGAAGGCCCACCAGCTGGTCCACCCTGAAACCGAATCGACCTCAGGCGTTTGCACTGGTACTGGGAGGGACGACACGAACCCCCGCCTGTATGCGACCGAATCGCACCTCCCGCCCGCCCGCGTACGCCAGCTGGAGCGTTGGTGGAGGGAGGGAGCGATCGATTTAAAAGCTGGAGCGGCCGCGCGTCGGTGGAGGCGTCGGGCGCACGTGACAGAAATACCCGCGCGCGGTCTTGGTGTACGCCAGCTGGAGCGACCGCGCGTCACAAAGAAAAGCCCCGCACACACGCCCGCCAGCTGGAGCGACAGAAAAACAGATGAGACCAACCATCCATCGAAGCAGGAGCAAACTTCTGATTCCTCTATGTATACTCCTACTTACTATTTAGCAATGATCATCTGGAGACTGGATTTCCATTTTCTTCTCCTTCCTACATTCTCGCAAGCGCCGTTCATCACATGGAGTTTTGATTTCGGTGTACTTCCTCCATTATCTTGGCGAACCACCTCGACGCCGGTTAGCACAGTCTGATCGTATACAAAACGGCCGATGTCTTTATCGTCGACGCAAAAGGTTTGGGCGACGCAAAAACTTGCCCGCCCCCATGTACGCCACGCTGATACTCGTCAGCATCCAATGCCAGTCGGGCTTGTCCCAGACCAGCCATTGATGCCGAAGCTTGGGCTGACGCCCGCTGTCGGCGTCGTCCATGGAGATCGAGGAGAAGTCGACGGCGCACAGGTGGCTGGGCGAGCGGCCCGTGACGCCGAAGCAGAGGCCGTCGAGCTCAGGGACGACGTGGGCTCTGCCGCAGAAGGGTAGCTTCCAGCGGCCAGCCTTGGTCCACCGTTCGCCCACCGTGTCGAAGCAGTACGTGCCGACCTTGTCCGCCATGGACGACACGCAGATGGTGCCGTCCGGCAGCAGCGCGTAAGACGCGATGCAGCCATGGGAAGGTTCCCTCACAAACGGCGGCATTGGGAGCTGGCGCCACCGCGACACGGACGCGTCGGGGCAATTCCGCCCTTTAAGGTACGGAGAGGGGCTGCCGTAGACGAGGGCCTCGAAGCTGCCGCTTCTCTGGTCCATGACGTAGAGAGCGTCGTGGGCGTCGGGAACCGCGACGCACAGGGCTACTGGCGGGAGATATGAAACGCTCCCCATGGGCTCGCGGAGGCGGGGCAGCGTCTCCAGGGTAACGGCGCCGGCGTCGTAGAGGACGGCCTGGCCCGCGGCGTCGACGCAGACGATGTTGCTGCTCTCGTTCGCCGCGCCGTAGAACGGCCAGAAGTCCATCCTGCCGTCGACTGGACGGGACTGGTTGAATTTGATCCGCGGCTTCGGCAGACGGGACCGGGGCAGCACCTTGGTGGACGGATCCGTGGCCGCCATGGCTTCTTGCTCTGCTTCCTTTAGCAGCGCTTCTTCCGTGGATCCGTAGAAGAGGTCGCTGGCCTTGACACGGCGCAGCGAATACGAACCGAGGACACGGCGGCGCGAGTAATCGCCGCTGCACTTCTCCGTAACCACATTGACGAACTGCCGCGCCTTCATTCCCACGTTCATCGTTGAAGAAGTGGCACAAGAGTCAGGAGAGACGGCGGCGGGAGATCTATGCCCAGGTGTCTCACGGGAGCTCCTCTTCGACGGCTTCCGCGTGAAATATGGCCCCATGCATCAAATTTATGTATGGGCTACATTTCGCACGGCCCATATAAATCAGATACGGCGTTCGACAAGGACGACGCGGACGTCGGCACGGGGCTCGTCGGCGCGCCCGCCTGCGGGGACGTCATGAAGATGCAGATCCGCGTCGACCAGGCCTCCGGCACGATCGTCGACGCCTGCTTCAAGACCTTCGGCTGCGGCTCCGCCATCGCATCATCCTCCGTCGGTGAGTCAGCGTCCCTGCTCCATCGTGTCCCTCGTGGTGGCTGAATCCTGCCGGACTACTGTACGTTCTGATCGTAATTATACCTTGCAAAAATACACAGTGCAGGATAGATTTTTACTGTTCGGCGGGACGGGTTTTTTCGGGTGCCTGCAGTGTTAAGTGTTAGGGCATGTTCAATGCTGGTCACTTATTTAGACACTTGACTGAGAAAGCATTATTTGGGCGGGGTGCCTTCAATCATTGTCTTAGATCAGTTTAGGAGAAAATGGAAGATACAATTCTCACGACGTTCTTACTTACCTTCGCCAGATCCATAGTTCAATGTCACTTAATGCTTCATGCTTTTTGCTAGGTTGTCTTGGTAGTTACATATCAATGATATGGCATGTCTTCGATACTAAACTGAAACATTAGCGAAATCTTGTTGTTATACACACATTTAGATCATTTTAGTTATTTTTGAACCAAATTATGGCGAATCTTAGGTTTTGAAAAAAATTATGCATGATTACTTGTAAGAGACTAATTGGGGAAGCTATCTGTATGGGTTTGCATTTTAGGACAATTTGAAAAGAAGAAGAAAACGACTTACCAATACATACATCCGTAGAGCCTCTCCCATCTGCGTCACCGTGGCCGCAGAACCTCCGATCCGTGCTGTTCCCTCGCATCCACAGTCTAGCCTCCCTGTTCAGCGCAACAGAGAAAACGTATATGAGCAGACGATGACATGGACAAAGATGTTACGTGGGTAGATGGATTCATCAAACGAAGCGAAACAAATAATCGGAGAATTAACGGGGCGCCGCGATCCAAAGAACAATGAAACCGAGAGGCCATGAGATTGAGCGGATGGCATAGTGCCCCCTCTCCTCTCCTCTCCTCTCCTCTCCTCGACTCGATGAGATTGAGCGGATGGTCACACACGACGCACGCGTTGGCTCAACCTCCCTTAGTATATATAGAGCTTTTGGAGAGATTCAAATTTCAAGGGAGGGAATTAGCATGGCGGGAAGAAGGAAAAGATTCGGGCTGCATGCCTGGGTTTCAGTTCTGGAGGGAAAATGATGAAAACATATAGGTTCGAAATTTTGGGGAGAAATGCTGGGCGCCAAGAGATGTAGGGCTGGGATGAGACTACTGCCACGGATCAGTTGGTGGCGTGGCGCTTACTTTTGGAGCCCCCGTAATTATGGGACGGTATAGTTATGGATTGCCAAACAACCCTTCCTTGTAGACCGGAAATGAATTTGCTCCCCAGCCTTTCCTTTCTTTGTAGACCGGAAATGAATTGCCCCTCAGGATACGCAGGATCAATCCGGGTCCTCTCTCTAGGAAAATAACCTTATTGGAGATACTGCTCAATTAGAGCTGTCGTGCATGCATACCGGGTCATATGTACGTGGAGTAGGTGTTTTAATTGTTCCTTGCCAAAAGATGCCTCGCATGTTGATTTTAACGCTTCCATGATTTTAGAATCATGTTTTTTTTAACCCCTGGACCATCATACTAGACTCGTTGCCCACAAGTTTGACACATGTATTGCAATTCAAACAAAAATGTCTCGTACTGGGGTGAGGAGATTAATGGCCCATCTAATATTGTGATGAGATCCCGGTTAATTTATCGGAAGGCATCCGAGGCGGTCAGTGCGCTAATTTCGGGCGGGGGGGGGGGTTAATTATAGCCTGGTGATGTACTCCCTCCGTTACCTCCGATCGGCGCCAAAGCAAATTTTTCAGGGTATGTTAATAATCGCTTGGAGTATGTGCATGGCATGGTAATCAATCAGCATAAATGTCTGGCTGCTTGCCTTTCTAAGCGGGCGTCAGTTATGATGTTTGACGTTTTTAGGTAGGCCTACTTTTCAAGGAAACTATATGATAGGAAGGGAACTAGTTCGTACCATATTTCCTCGCTTGTTTCTCGGTTTAGTATATAGTATATATATAGACCTGTTTCTTAGTGACGAGCCCCTATAATTTCTTGGTCGTTTTTACAGGATAATTATTCCAGAATTGTTATTCGCTCCTATAATTACCTATTTGAACATTTCTCTTCTTTTGAGCCATTGTTATTCGCTTGCATGCAGTACTTTACCATTAGTTTTGAGATAAACATTTAGAGGTAGCAAACAAGCTTTGCCAAATTACAAACAAGCTCTGGTGTGGATTAATCGGCCCACTAGAGAGAAAAAATCCCGAAACAAGGCGATCCTTAATTGGTTGAGAAATACGAGAGAACAAGCATTTAAGCATAGATAACAATGAGAATAAACAGCGGTAGGCCAATGATGGTAGAGAGGCCCATGTTCCAGCAGTGCAAGCAATCTTTCCCAGCAATATTAACGGAAGGCGGCATGCATAGGTGTGAATTCCATCACTAATTAAACGGACAGTCAATGCTATCGTGCCGCAACGAGCGGGCGGAAATAACATGATTTAGATGGCACGTCGGTTAATCTGTATATAGGAGGTAGTAGGCTGATTCGGTTGGAAGCTAGCTCAAGCCGATCCTTAGCTTCATTTTTCAAAACGTGCCATGCATGTGCAGGTTTAAGTGAGTTACCAAACTAGCTTACATTAGCCATATTTCTTACTGGAACCGTTAACAATGACCTCAAGAAAATAAATTCAAGTTGCGTAATTCTCATTAAGAACACAAAACGATCGGGTGACATTGATGTTGAAATTGCTGATAGTACATCGAACAGGCAAGACTAGCTCAGCTCCAAACCATCATTCCTCAATCCTTTTAGTTTGCAACAACAAACTACAAAAAAAAAAGTCAAAATTTTGCCTTTACCATCTTGCTTTTTCGAACATATTCAGGTCACATGTGAAATAATCAACACTAAAAAGTTCATATATATCACAGCAGCTCAGACTGACATCCAAATCCCCACGTACACCATCCACCTCAGCTCAAGTCCAAACACAAATAAGTAACAAAGACAAACGTGGAACTATTACAACTCCAGGTCTGTATGGAGCAATTACAAAAATGGAAGTCACAAGGGATCGTGATGGTAAAAATAGCACATACGCCACGGACGTGGCCTTCACAGCTTCACTCACACCATCCCTGCGAAAACAGACAGTTCAAAAGCTCAAGTATATGACAAGATATTCTCTCACTTGTCAAAGCATGAGTGTAAAATTTGGCATGGTAGCACGCATACCTATAGAACAATATATGCGTTGAGGCTTTTCGTCGGTTGATCTTTTAGCTACCTGCAAATGCGTGCCACAAAATGTATGTATGAATTGTGCCATAAAGAGAGACAAACTGAAGATGTTGATCAGCCAAGGGATACCTGATCATGCCACCATGGATGGTTCGTCCGTGCGGATCATGAGTGACATTGTACATATCCTCTATCAACTGCTGCCAGCAAGACAAGGTTACAAGTAGTCAGATATCAATAGTTTTTGATCTAACACGTCGACTTCAACGAGTCACTATACATTTATAAAGAATGAGAACTAGATAAACAGTCAATTTTCAATACCAAGTTCACGATCAGACTGCCACCATTTTCAATCTTAGACTTGGTTCCATTTGAATAATCCTTGATGAACTAACGCACACATTTAATTATTGAAATGGACACAGCTAGAAAAGCAAATAAGAAAAAGTTTTTACTGCCTTGTAGCTCCTCCCTCTCCCCTTTCCTTCTCTGCTACAGTTCCTGAGTGAGACTTTCCCAGTTCCAGGCCGAACCGAGGTTTCCCTCGGCGGCGATGCCGCTCGGAAGGAGCTGAGGCGAGGTGCCGGTCGTAGTTTTATGTATTTTAGGTTTAGATTTAGTGTTGTCTTGTCCTATATGGCGCCTTGGAGTAGTTCGTCGGATCTTGTCGGCCGGATCTGGCGTGTCCTGGGATTCTTATTCTTCACTGCACTGCTCTGGTGGCAAGAGCTGTTGTATGTGGGGCTGCAGATCTCAGGGATCTCCGAAAATAAGGCTGAGATCTGGAGTTTTTCCGTTTGGGTGGCCTGGTGCAGCACCGGACGGTCGTCCTTGAGCTTCTCCGACCAGCTTCCAAGGTGGAAGGCGAAGAGAAGATACTCAAGGCGGGCTCCTTCAATAAGCACGATAGCCTCTTGATCTGGAGTCAAGTCCTTGTGCTGGAGGCTTTTGGTGGTTCGGTGTTGTTGTCGGGCGGAGCTTTGCTGTTTTCCTTTTCTCGCCGTGGTGGTGTCAGGAAGAAGAAGCAGGCTAGGCTTTCGCACTGTGGCATCGAGCTGCTCCGGAGCAAATAAGCAGACCTGAACCGCAAGCAACCCCATACAGGATGACGTGCCAAAGAGGTGAGCCAGTGTCAATTGTTTCAAATTGCCCTGCGCCCAAGTTAGGGGAATGATCAACTCTGAACTCAGCTTAAAACATGTTTCTAAAACAGAAGACAAACTACATATAATCGCGGAATCACCATTGGCCCTGTTTTCATCATTGAGGGACACCCAGTGCCTCTCAATGTTGTATGTCTGTATGACATTCTTCACACAACCACTGAAGTAATAAGCCATCCCAACAAACATCATGAGGGCCTTGAGTATCCAGCCACAGTATACCGATCAAGAAGCCCTTGCATAATCTACAAACCACACTGAAGCAGGAAGACACTTCGTTAGGAAATCGCATTGACAATGGAATAAAATTAAAAGAAATGAATTCCAGACACGGATTCAGATCACAACTCAACACAACAATTGATATCTTGATCAAGGGGAAGCAGAGAGTGGACTGAAACAACTTGTATACCTTGTGGATTGTGTAGTAAGAAGCCCAAACGGTTGTGAGCACCTCAACGTGGTCGATATTCATCCTACGTCCGTCGTCTTCTGGCAGTAATAAAATGTGTTGACAACGATGACATCTTGGCGTAAAGGGTGTCATGGCGTGTGCTCGCCGACATCTTGGTGGTGCCGCTCAGGTAGTGCCCTGAAATGCAGAGAACATTGTCAGGCCCAAAAAACTTAACTCGATTTGAGTGCTGCATAGAGAAGACACCTACATAAGAGAAATCCAGACAATTAAGAGAAAAATCAAGCCATTTGGTTGAGTGCTGTTGCTTGCATTACTAATTATTAAGTAAACCACTACAACAGGTAAACAAAGCTGATAAGATAGCTTGTTAATCACACATGTTGCTAGCACGACATTCACACTGAAGAGCTCAAATAGATTTCTTTTATTCTACGCCATCACAGACAACATAGAGGTAAACCAGTTTCAATCTCCACAGGTGGAATTGACATCATTGGACTGGGTACTTTCACAGCCCTGGATCAACGTTATTGCAGGATCTACCTAGTCAACTGATCCTTGCGTTGCACATGATCCGGATGCACGTATATAGCTGGAAGAACAGGCTTCAGAAGCATGTCAGGGATCCTGAAGATTGGCACATAAAAACGAGTTCGCGACAGAATTTGGTAGCAACACTGTCTTGCACGTTTCGAGAGAAATTCACACACATCCAGCTCCTAACTCTACCACCATTTACCATTTTCTGTATGACAAAAAATGAAAATGTGCAGTAAGTCGTGACATAAAATAAGAAAATAGCATATACTTGATTCAGATAACAACTATATAAAATTTTAGTTTAAGAAGCTCCAGGTCCAACAATCTAAGTTACAGGATCAGAGAACATAGGAATAAGACCAATCAACCCAAGTTACTAGATCAGAGAACACATGAACATACATCATGTATTTGATTAAGAAGCTCTAGGTCTAACAATCTAAGTTACAGGATCACAGACCAGAGGAATAAAGAGCATGTATTTGATTAAGCCAATTGGTGGTACCAAAGAACACAAAGCATACAAACTGACCACAATCTAAGTATGAGTTCACAAATAGTAAACAACAAGGGAAACCCGTTTCTTTCTTTATAGTTAACCATAATTCCAAGTACTATAGAAGATATGAGCAAATACAAGTATTGTTCACTCGGTTCTGACCTCCTCTATTTTGAGCTTCAACAATATCAGGACCATCAAATATATCACATAAGGCACGGAGACTCACTAAGAAAATATACATGGTGTTTACATTTTAGAGAAGGCCTTATTAATCTAACCGTAAGTTCTTATGAAATAGCTCATTAAGGAAACCATTAATAAACTAGATGTGATGCATCCTTGTCACTCACATTGTGAACTTGGGCAATAAACTTGTATAGACTTAAAAAGCAAACCTGTTGGTGTGCTTTGATTAATCATGGGTATATATGTAAAATGCAAATGTGAGTTAGATGCAATTCAACATAATAGCGCATCCAAAGCAATTCAACGCTTACTGTTGATACATTCCTGGTTAAAGGCAACAACCTTAAAGGTATTTAAGACCATGTATTCACGGTTGCAACGACCTGAAAGGAATTTTTTTACTAGCACACACAGACCAAGGCGATGTGCAACTAAAACAAACTACAGGAAAAACATAATCACCTTCTTCTACATGTCGAGATCGAGAAGTTCATTCATTCTGCATCCAGCTCCTCAGGAGGACAGCTCCAAATACAAAGAGTCGCGACATTTTGAACTCAGGAAGCTCTCCAAGCATTGCTGCTATTGTGACTGACCTACGAAGCAGGGGTTACAAGAACTTTAAGTGAGTTGGAACAAGCCACAAGGTAATGTATAACAGGGTAAAATAATTTGCTCTGATGATGATAAACATGTGTCCTTTTCTTCCTGAACCACGATCTTAACTATGGACTCGAAATTGTAAACAATGACCCAAATGGTTCATTTTCTAAATAGAGAAAAAAATCTCAACTTCCTCTAGGCATGATACTTCTCTAGATGAGTAGACAAGGAAAACAATAAAACCATGGAGTGCTAGGATGAAGATATATAGTTATGAATCAAAGAAGATGGCCACACAACACCAACCAGGCACCGTTTGGATGTTTGTATTGAAGCTTGGTATTGAGTATTGGGCATTCACAGCACAAATACCTCGAATTGAGGCGTTTGATTGTGCTAGGTATCCAGGCCTGGTATTCGGGCTGAGTATTCGCTTGGGCCGATTCAACTATGGCGAGCTCTTCCCGAATGTCCAGCCCCAGACATTGCTCGGGTACTGACGCGAGACGAGCTTCTCTTCCCCACCTTGAGCGCCGGACCAAGTAAATCGATCGGCGGCGAGCTAAATCCAACGTCTCCCTACGGATCCGCCGTCGCCCTCCACCTCGCCCTCCCTTCCGTCCCTCCTTTCCTCGCTGCCTCATCTCGCGGTTCGGGTGAACTCCACCTCCGAGAAGGACCGGGGCGAGCTGCCGAGCTCTAGCCCTACTCACCGATGACCAGCAGCGTCCGTCCGTCCTCCCTCTCCCTCTCCCTGTCCCCCATATCTCTCGCATTTTTCGTTCATCATCAATCTCTTTGTTGCAGCACACGCAGACTGGAGCCAAAAGTGGAAAGAAGACGTGCTTCACGTTGAGATCATACAAATGCAATACATTGCTTTGACCATCCAAACAGGATTTGACATTCCACTAGAATATCAATTCTAGGTAGAAAATATCTAAACATCCAAACAAAAATATTGGCATTGATCTCAATATGAATATCCCAGGATATTGATATTCCATTGAATGCAATGCCAAGCCCGCCAATACAAACATCCAAACAGAGCCCCAGTGTTATTCACACCCACATAACAGGGCAGGACTTCTAATAACCATGATGACGTGTCAATTCATACAACATGAACGTGCTTTGGCCTTTGGAGTGGATTCAAAGCCAACACAAGGATGCTCCCTATGTACAGCGGGATTAAGAAACGTTGTGTAAATTGCCTTCGTATCATACCTCTTTTTACCATATATGGTTTTTCAGGTTCACTAGGATCACCCCTTGGTCAGTTGCTCAACGGCTTCCTCCAGGTTCCCTGCCAAGTAGCACCAAGCACATTATAAAAACAAAACGGAGTTGGTCTGAACTTTTTCGTCACTCAAACCAGAGCAAGTCAATATTTAACCATAACCGCTAAAGTAGAGCAAGTAAATATTTACCCAACCACTAAATCTATCCGCTGTCCTAATAAGCTTAAGTAGTGGAAATTAAATGTTAATCAACTAAAAATGCCAAACCAATACTATCATATATAAGTAACAACGGAAGACCCAAATTTGTTATATACAAGAATCAGGAACATGAGTAGAAGCTCTAAAACGACAGCAACAAGATCATGCATTTGTGTAATAAACCTTTTCATCAATGAGAAAAGGAAAAAAACCAATGGAAAATAATGTTCTATGATCCCACCCACCCTCATCAATCCCTAAAATAAATCCCATATCAATGAACAACAAATAATTTAAAAATATCCTAGGAGAAGATCCCTCAAGAGAAATCCAACACGGAAGTTATCTGGTACCAAGTTATCTGCAAAGAAACTATATATCAATGATAATTCTGGATGTACACAATAGCCCTCTTAAACAAAACAAAAAAAGCACAATAGAGAAGATCCCTCAAGAGATCACTAGAAGACTACAAACATAGCATTAGTAAGCTACTCCTCAAAATCTGTGCTCAAGCTAATATGTATATACATCTAGAAAGCTGCAGATCAACACAGTTTGACCTTCTAAACTGATACTAACTTGTCACAAAAGAGTATATTACCAGATTGTAGTCACTTGCTAAACCTTCAAGCCCGAACTCTGAAGCGAGACATGGAGAAACCTAGTGCTGGGCATTGCGCTTCCAAATTCTCGATGTCCTCTTTGTGCCGATGCCGTTGTAGGTTGCCGAGCTGGTCGCATGTTTCAACAGACATGGTAGCAGCAACATGGTCTTCTACCGCCATTTGTCTCTTGCTTCTCAGCTTCTGCAGACTCCTATCACACAGATGAAGATCAGTCTAGGGTACTTCTAGAGAGGTGAAGTATAAACATTCAAATAACATGAGCTGCAAATTGAACTTGAGTGCGGAAACATGTCATAGAAACTGAACTTGAGCTGCAAACTGAACTTGAGTACTTAGTTTCTGTGAAAGATGAATGCAAAATGAATAATGTAAAGCCACAGGGTCTCAAACTTCACAAAACAGTATCATGTGTTTCTAAGAATCCAAATAAGTTTATTCTCTGTGAAAGCTTATGCAAAATGAGTGATGTGTCATTAATGATTTACCAAAATGTACTCTGAAAGTTGTTGCTGGAGGCCTAGAACTTCACCAGCACATGTTTCGAAAAGCACACATAAGCATTAAAGCTTTAATGGCAAATATATCCACACTGGGCAACCATTTAGTCTTTTAGTACGGATTAATAGAGAACACCAAATCTGTAAACCAATATAAGTTTTAGTACCTATAGAACAACTTCTTCAATTGTTATGTAGAAACCATATTTGGTTTAATTTCAAAAATGATGATAACTCACTATACAGAAAAACTACACCGTTTTTGCTCCCCTTTCCAAACGATTCGTCGGAATCGGGCAAACAATATACGGTTGGAAAGCTAAACTAGCTGGGTAAATTCTACAATCACATCCATCAATTGTAATCTAGGGACTAACTATAGGGTTACCATGGCTGCACGAGACATAAATTGATGGAGAGCTCGAGGAAGTTTTGTACAATCCCCATCTCTTCTCTTTTGTCTTTCTTGTTTCTATTTTCTGTTCCTTTCTTTGACCCTGACCTGCTCCTCTTGGGTTTGTGGTGCAGCAGCAGCAATGAATCATCGTGGGCATGGGGTGCACTGTATCAGGTCGAGGTGATACAATTTATTGTGATATGTGAACTTCAGTAACCAACTAGACTGTGTCAAAATTAACTGGTACTGTCTGTTTAAACTAACTACAGAGAAGGGGATACATCAAAACTACACCTGATAAGGTCTTCTTTTCTATTTGTTGCAACAATAACCACCACCAGCTATCCTGCTTGAACCCATCGATCTTCAGAAGAAAAAAAACAAGTGTCAGGAAAAGATATGCATGGTCAAGCTACTGTAATATCATGGTCACTTGAAATTAACCATATTGATGAACTGCCGCGCCTTCATTCCCACATTCATCATTGAAGAAGTGGCACAGTTGCAAAAGAGTCAGGAGAGACGGCGGCGGCAGATGTGTTGAGATCTATGTCTAGCTGTCTCGCCGGAGCTCCTCCCCTGCATCAAACATTTATGTATGGGCTGCATTTGGCACGGCCCATATAAATCAGATACATGTTACTATTTCCTCACATCAATATCAAGTCACCCTGTTCTAAAAAAAAAAAAAATCAATATCAAGTCACCCTAAAAAAATCAATATTAAGTGTTACTGAGATATTTAGTTTGGTTAGAGGGAGTACTAATCTGTTTATTAATATAGAGAAAAGACCGTTTTATTGTAAACATGAATTGTTTATGAGTCTCACGGTAAATGTTTATGTATAAAGTGTGTGCATAAAAGATTAGCAGTAAAAAGTACCAATTAATTAAAACCAGGAACATAATAACATTAAAAAGTTGGGGCAAAGAGATAAAATACAAATCCAAGGAAAAAACTTAAAGTACAAAAAATATAATAAAATAGAAAACAATAAAATAAAATAAAATAAAGGAAATAAAAAAAGAAAGTTAGATGCGAACAAAAAGAGAAACTCACCATGTTTGGTGGGCCTACCTACGGTCTTCCACTACTGCACTGAGGATATCCAACAATGCTTGCGATGGAGGTTAGGAAAGCATGATTTGGGCGGGGTGCCTACAATTGCTCTCTTAGGGCATGTTCAATGCTGGTCGCTTACTTAGATCGCTTGACCGAGAAAGCATTATTTCGGTGGGGTGCCTTCAATCATTGTCTTAGAGCAGTTTGGGCAAAAATGGAAGATACAATTCTCACGATTTGGTACCACAACTTGTATTGGATGTGCAATTTAGTACCACAACTTGCAAAACGTGAACCAGCAGTACCAGAACTTGTATTGAGAGAGCAAATAGGTACAAAATCATTCCAGAGACGACATGTGGCGTTGTAAATTTTGCACAAACAACCCTGTAGTTTGAACCTCTTTATAGGAGGGTCCCAACACAGCAATAATCCTTTTGTATAATATTGTAAGACGTGTAAATTTTGTACACTAGCAGTAGGCCGGCCACATTTCAACGGGACGAAGCAAATTGAACGTTAAAATCGACCAATTACGTCCGTTTTCATCGGCCCGCGGATACCGGAATGGTCGTCGGCCCCAGCGGCACGATGCATTTTGTCCGACGAAGCCAACATGTGCTCTATTTTTATAGTTCCACATCGTAGTTCCCGTCATGTAGAAACAAGATTTCAAAAGTAGTGCAACATGTTGAACAAATTTTGCATAGGAACTGCGAAAAAAGAGGTTCAAACAAATTTTTAAACTAACCGTTTTTGTATTGCATGCATTATGCGACATTGTATAACTCTTTTATCTTAACATAAAATTACACCATAGGGGATTTCCCTATGGTACAGTTGTAAAAAAGATAATCTAATTTTGTGCTATTTTTTTTTGCTCAAGAGCCTCTAATAGTGTCTAGGGTTTGTACATGCCCTAATAGGTCAGCTTCGCATTTGACAACTAAAAACATTTGCAAAACTTTCTAGCATTGTCCTCTAAGGGATCCTTTCTGAGGGGACCGGCGACGATGACGACGAGATCGGGAATTCGAGTTCAAAAACAAAAAAGAAAGTAATATCCTACATCCTGTAGTAATCTATTGTGTCAATTCCAATTCATTTGTAAGTTTCGAGTCGTGTAGCAAAATTCTGAGGAGAAGTAATCAAAGGCTGCGCACTATACTCTTGCATCGCAGCCAAGTAGGTGCCCTGTACGTGCACCCAACTAACAGGCAAGTAGATCCATCCATCGATTGATCATACACGGATGAATCATACGTACGCGTGTTATTGCTACGAACGGGGTTCTAAAAGAGAAGCTGAGACGACTGACTGACCGCGAGTGGCAAAGATCGAAACCTTAGTTCATCCACGCCCGTCGCACCGATCCACCGAGGCCACGCCGCTGCAGCCTCGCCGGTAGAGCTCACTTTCCACCGGCCGACGATCTACATGGGAAAAAAATTAGCAGCAAAAGACAGATGAGTATAACAGACATCACGAAGAAACGAATCTGAAAAAAGGGTGTGGGAAAGAAGGATGCCACCATCTGAAGATGAATTACCTGTTGAAGAACGGATACGTTCCTGGACAAAGAGAAGGTCGGCGACAAAGAGAATGGTCCTGTCCTCTCCTCTCCTCGACGAGTAAAGAGTCAAAGTCTAAGTCATAGTCACACGCGCTAACCACACGCGGTGTATGATGATGGTTTCGTATTTATAGAATGAGGATTTGAGGGAAGAGCTTCCGGTTCAATCTTTTTAGGCGGGAATCAGGGAGAGGCAGTCCGGTGAAAGCGCTGGAAATTTAGGAACTCATCAGTTGGGGCTCATCCCACTTTCCTTAGCTGTGCGATAATAAAGGGAGAGATGAAATCTGAGTGGTTGAACCTGTGCGGGCAGTGGAAAAGGCATCACATACATAATTTCTCCTACCCCTGTATGCAAGGAACTAGCCCAGCTACCTTTCTTAGCTTTCCGAGGCAGCATTGACTTTTAGCCTTTCGAGACTGAACGCTTGATTTTTAGTCTTAACACTTGATTTTTTATCCTTCTAAAAGTAAGTTCAATAGTAGAGCTAACTGTTGGCTATAAGCCAAGTACCATATCATCTATAGTCATCTTAGAGTCAACATGTACAATAGTGTGCTATAAAATTGTACTACTTTCCTGGACAAAGAGAAGGTCGGCGACAAAGAGAATGGCCCTCTCCTCTCCTCGACGAGTAAAGAGTCTAAGTCATAGTCACACACGGTGTGTGACATGGCTTTCTATTTATAGGATGAGGATTTGAGGAGAGAGAATTCTTTAGTTCAATTATTTTTGGGCGAGAATGAGAGATCCGTGGAAGCACTAGAAATTAGAGAATTGTCAGAATGAGAGATCCGTGGAAGCACTAGAAATTAGACTCTGCATGACGCACCTAGAAATTAGACTAGTTTCTCTATTGGGCTATTATTACTTTTCTAGTCTTCCGAGCAAGTACCTCGTAATGAACGCTTGATTGAGTTGGTTAAGGAAAGCTTCCTCTAATTTCTAAAAAAACAATCTTAATGATATTGCCCCATGGTTAATTCCTAGTAAACTTAACTTGATGCCACTTGGGAAAAATCCTCCATTCCATTTTAATTAACACGGACACTACAACTCTGCATCTCCCACAACTGCGCTTCGATTTGTTTGGACTGGAGGGAGAAGCAACTAGTAATTTGCTCAATTCCACTTATAGTCCAGCGTAAAGCAATAAAAAGCAATAGTTTGCCCCTTCGTTCCTACTAAAATCTAGTTTCTGTCATCTAGCAAGTAGTAGTAATCAGTGAAATAATTTGCAAGGCATCACTTTAAAAATATTATTATTTCCTCTTCATGTCTGAAGATTTACAAACAAGGAGAGTACATGTATTCTACTATCAATTAGCAGCGAGGCATATGACGAGTACACTAGTTTTTATCTCACAGATCTAATAAGAAGGTTCAAATGCAAAAAAAGAGCCTGCTTCTTTATTTACATACCAATCACGAGTACAGCGTGTGCTAGTCTTCAAAGAATACAATCCGGCAAACTCTCACTACTTCTAAACAGATAATCAAGCAGGTCAAATGACTCAAGGATGCACCCAAACTGTTACAGCTGCTGAACTTCTCCACCGACAAAATTACAGCAACAAACGCAATGGCCATCTAAAGAAGAAACTGGCCGATGCGGTGGCATCAAGTGCCACTCCCTTGTCATCGTCCTCACTAGCAAGGACCCCATGCACACACACAGGCATCCACCTAACACCTTCTTGTGCTTTTTCATAGTATGATGGCCTTTTCTAGCAAAATCAGATATCAAATGTGAGATGAAACCAGGCCAAAAGTGAGCACGTACTGCAGAAAAATGTCGGACATGCATGCATATACCTAGCTAATACACGGATTATATATGGGGAGTGCAAACTGCACCGGCTCTAGCAGCAATGGATCAACCTGCAAGTAGTACTAGTGAATGTCCAGTATCAATCATGCAAGACAAGTTGATGATACCATTAGCTCATCTACCGCACAAACATGTGAGTCACCGTTTTGTATATGAGAGATTGGGGACAACCAAAAATAAGCAAGCATAACACAGATCAAGCAATGAACATTTAACTAAATGGTCACATACTACAAGTTAATTTTTTTTATTACACAGATCAAGCCGGAAGGTAGATTATGGCAGGATACATTTTAAACCAAGAGCTAAAATAAACAAATAATCTTATATGCTTTTCTTTATTTTCTCCCGTAACATTCTGTGGTGTGATTGTGCTCTGCAGCAGCCCGTATCAAGCTTCTTTAGTTTTTAGACATTCAAATAACTTGATACGAATAACAGGCTATGCTTCCTTTATGTGGTGTAGAAGCTTCTGATGAACACAATAATTGTCATATGCAAGTAAGCAAGCAACCAATCTTATCACACAACTCAGAACAAGGGATGAAAAAGTCCATCTGCTGTTAGAGAAACCTACCTTAGAAAGGATTAAGCTTTGGATTGTAACAATGGCAGTAGCCTTTGTTCCTTTACTTCACCCACAGCTTTCATTATACTTCAGATTCTAGTTTGCAAGCCAAAAATTCCATGAGCACCGGTAAAGAGAAGAATGTAAAAGTAATTGGACTGACAATATGCAGGCAGATTGTACCATGAGCTAGAAAAAAAATGGCTAGACACATATAACTGGTAGATGCACAGTAGTTACTAAAATAGTATTCATTGTGCAATATTTCTCATAGAATGACCGCAAATACTATTCTTGCACACCACTGACAGATGTTGCTTCCCCGTGCAGACTCTTGCTCACACCCAAAGGCAGCAACTTACACCATTTCAGACGCTCGATACACCCTCAGGAAAAAATTGGACTGACTGATGCAATTAAACATCAACACAACCTGACGTTGCTCATCAGTCAGGATAGGTTCTCAACTTCCAAACTAGACACTAATAAACATAGTCAGTATCATCACTTCCGCACCAACACTGAAACAATTTCAATCAGCTAGATACTTCAATTCTCTTAGATACCTAGCAAGACAAAATGACACTAGTCGCCACTCGCCACCAGTTCTATTAGATACATAGCATCTTTGTTTTCTTCAAATGTTTATCACCTATATATGTGGTAAACATCACAGTTTTCAATCCAGAAATAAATATGAAAGAATCAAGATTCTATACGAACTAAATACTGCAACTACCAAGAAAGAGTAAGGCATACAGTACATGTAGATATCATTTGTATCTGTGCATAGTGCTTCCTCTAATCAAGCTTGAGGCTTGAGCTGATACTTACAAAGCAGAATGCAAAAAACAGGGGAGAAGGATTAGCTACTGGAAGAATATAGCAGGATTGACTACTCGAAGAAAATAGCAGGATCAACAATCCCACTGGCTAAAATTATAAGCCGAAGCATGTCCAATCATAGAATGATCTCTAATCAAAGATCAATACAACCCAATACCAACACAATACTTGGCATTGGCAGCATAATAACAGCAAAATCATACCATTAACATGAAAACTTCAATTACCAGAAATACTACAGCAGGGCCTCTAATAATATAAAACTAGGTGGCGAGATCATAAGTACAGCCATGGTATCACATACCACATGGGAGCCACATGATCAAAGGCGTATACGACATGGGAGCCACATGGTAACTCACTGGAGATGTTGTAGCCAATTACGAGTGTCACGGTTGCAGCGTGGTCAACTCGCCGAGATAGTCGAAGCTGGGTTATTAGAGAACATATACCTTCATTCATGATAGTGCAGACACCATACTGGGCTAATTTGGATTGATTTCCTGCATTTACCGGAAAGGATATGATGCATGAAGGAGCATCTGTGTTGTCTGATGACCGAAGTATGTAGAATGGACCAGAACAGACATAAAAGAGGTGCTTCTGTACCAACACATACTGCCCAATTGTAACTTGTAAGGCAAATAGAATAACAAAAGTATGGCCAACAATACCTTCCATGCCTCAAGAGAATATCAAAACATGGACACAAGAGGATGGATATGAAGCTAACTACCTTCCATGCCTCCAGTCAGCCATCTCCTTGCCCCGGACGTTGCCACCGGCTCGGAAACCGAGCTTCATCAACTTCCTGCATATCACCAGATAGGATATAAAAGTTTCTTCAACTACAGAAAACAAAGTCTAATGTTCATGAAACAAACAAAGACCACATCAACATCATGCATCCAAACCGCCAAGGCAATATACCAACTAACGGAAATAGCAACTAAAGAAAAAACAACTAGCAACCACTTGGCTTGCGGGTGCAAAGCTGGGAATACCCAAGACACTGTGCAAGGGTTTCGGGTCGATGGCACTTCTGCTACCCTGGATGCTCTGGAAGCACAGAAATGACTGTATTTGAGGGCACTCGCCCCTCTATCACCAACCCGAGGATCAAAATCAAGGAAGAAGCGTCCCTTTGGGCTAAAGCCGGTGCCATAGGCCTACGAGATGCCCTGCCAACGACATGGGATGTCCATTAGTGTTCTCTTTAGACTAACTGTAACCCACCTCCTAGGAGGCTTGTAAAAACATATCTTTTCAATGAAATGAGACGCAAAGGTCCTTCGCTTTTTCTCGGAAAAAAAAACTATCGACCACTGAAATATTTTGCATCAATGTTTGTCCCTTTTTGGGACACTCAAACTTTCACAGTAACCAAATATATATACTCCGATTCAGACAATAATTCTAGTGCATACATGACAGCCCATGTGGCATATAAACATCAACGAGAGTTTCCGCAGCACCCAAAAACCAGAAACATGAACGATTGTTGACTCACAGTAGCAAACAATCACATCCTGGGATGGTTCAAGTGCGTGCAAGCTACAGAGCTGCATGATTATCAAATCACTGCTATGTAACAAATACACAACCAGCGGTTCATCTTATGCAACATAACCTATCAATTTTCTCTGATTACAGCCACAAAACAAGAAGATAGATAAAAGGAACCAAGCTTGCTCAGCAAATTGAAGTTGATACATTTAGAAGGACTAAAAATTTAACTGATATATGATATAGCATTCAACTGTAAAACATGCAATGTGTGACCAATTTTGCACCAAGCAAAATTTCAAAATAACATACAATGTGTGACCAATTAGCCAGCTTGCCACTAAGTATACTACATTAAGTGCATACCCAATTAGCATTGATAAATGAGCAGGATTAAGTAAGACAAGTACATGAGCCTACGGCCACTACCTCTAGCACAAGGGGAAAATTCAGAGAACCAACAGTCTAGCACTAGGCACAATACTATACAGATACAACGTAACAGAGAAACAGGGCAATGCAATATGCAGACGAAGGCAGGGAGAAAAAAAGAGAGACAGTCTGAGGAAGTCACACTTTCTGTGCAGACCTTAAATGCGCAACTTCAGGATCCAACGAGCATATGTGGGGTTGTTGCCTAGCTTGACTGAAACTTCCAGTTTGGTGCTAACTGTGCTGCTTCAATTTTCCGAGCACAAGATGAGCTTCACATGTTCCCTGTCCATTGCTTCCTTCAATCATGATTTACTACTGTGCAAAACAAGGAACTACTTTACATGAATTACTTTGAAACTTAAATAACTCAAAGAGAGAATGACTCTCATGCCATGGCCGGGTTTAGATGGATGCAACCTGCTGCAACAAATTTCAGAAATAACTAGCCATTGAAAGCTATAAAACTCCATTCGGTACAGATTTAAATAGCATGTGATCAACCTATAAACACCAAAGTACTGATGGAATGTTTGTTTATGCAAGTAATAAATAAACAAACAAAGAAACATGTAGTCTACATTTTATCCACATAACGAGGACATCAAACCTAGATTGAGGAATGGGGCCTCTGCTGATAATATCGTCATCAAGAACAAGAAACTCTTTAAAAACTAGTATCCGCATTCCTCATTTACTACATAGACAGATAAATTAGTATAGTTCATTAAGCATACACACCACAACAACAGTCCTCCCAAATATTTTATTTACCCAAAGAGAAGAGATGGATGAACTTAAGGGCACAGAGAGCACACACTCAACTTTTTAGCTACACACAAACAAGATAAAAAAAATACAGCTGCACAACAATGGTAGGCACAAAACTTATCAGGAGAGGCAGCAGCAGGGAGGCACCACAAGGTCGTTGTCCTTCTCATCCGTCCCTGGCGGTATCTGGGTGGAGCTAGTCATTCAAGTGGGCACCCTCCTGACTCATCCTTGTCACCACTGCCACCGCCGCCTTGGGCTGGCTGTACCACCACCACACACAGCCATGAACCCTGAAGAAAAAGATAAGCGCGGCATCAGCAAAGGAGAAACATATGGTTAAAAACAATGACAAGTATCCAGATCATTGACACTCCTGATTTACAAGATGGATAAACTACTATTGTTCATTTATCAGCAGTTGTTTGCAAACAGAAATCAAATCATTCATCAGAAACTAACATTGCCTGAACCTAGTGAACTAATAGTAACACAAGCCACACTCATGTCTTCACAAATTTTAAAAATATCCTAAATTTGCAAATCTATTCAGAGAAAAAATTTAGCATTTTTTCATGGATAATTCTAGAAAAGATTCTCATGATTACTACAGCTAGAACAGCTAGATACATAATTGTTTATGAGCGTTTGCAACTGACAGCAAAGATTCCTAATTCAACTACATGTTTAATTAGTTAACACTGTGACTTGACAATGCATATAACTGAACCCAATAAACTAACAATAGTAGCGTGTGTTCGCTGCACCTAACCCAGGTGAGTATATCAGGACAAATATGCCGCTTCGTTAGATTGCATGACATGCAGAAACGGAACTAACTTTGAAACTAAACAGCAACCAGAATTCATACAATAACTTGACGATGTCTGAATTGAATCCTACAAATATTGGTACTGAAACTTTCTGCAAATCCACTTCACTTGTGTCATTTTCCAATTACAGATTATTAATGAGTAGTAGATTCTAGTGGCACTGCTTGACAGAACGTTAATTAAGATGAACAGTCAATTACTTAAGGCACTTATGATTAGTATCATGGCCAAATCCCTAATTAATTATACATAGCAAGAATGGAAAAAATTAGTGCCATGTCTTTGAAACTAATATCTAGTTATCTACACATGCTACAAGCTCAGACAAAAAAATCCACGATAACAAATAACCTTCAGACCTTAGTGAACAAAGTAAACGCTGACAATATCTTGGGGACGAAGCCAGAGCACAAGTTATCAAAACCATAGTCTGATTGACCAAAGCAGACGTGATAGTAATATGAAGACCAAACTACAGAAAATTACCAGAACCACGAGCAAACTATATAAATGTTGAAATCGAAAAAACAAGACCATCGACGCACAATTAGGAAGGACTAGCAACGCTGACGACTACAAGAGACCAACTCATCACGCCATGCCCAGAGACTATGAACCAATAAATAGACGACTACAACCTGCTACAAATCTTCACAACAACAACTAGCCCTCATTATGCTAGGTACAAACCTGCAAAATCAAAGTGATTTCTTAATAGAAAGAAAGCAGCGTGAGGCACCTAGCAACCAGCCTTCTGGTCATCCCCTAGCATTGTCCATCAGAGCGGAGCAAGTCATCGTCGAACCTAAACCCGCCGCCGTCTTGGGTTGTACCACCATCCACATTGGGCAGAGATCAAACTGAAGAACATATTTAGAAAAAGAAACATCTAAATCAATTGCTACATAGTAATTAAACAAAAATGTATTCAGATTAGCTAATAAAACAAATTTATATTGAAACTATAGGGTAATCTCTTCTCTAGAATTCATTTACAACTGGACATCACGTATTCACGTGTCAAATTAAGTCACATCACGTTATCATGTGAAGTTTTGTAATCCATCATCATCATGAGTTTTTACTTCATATGATCATGGTTATAACATACTGATAAAAACTAGTAAAATATTCACAACCAATGATGGATGTGAGTACTAAATAGAACCACAATTTGACAGAAACACCATGTGCATCAGATCGTAAAGAAACAAAATTAGCCTAAGGTTATCTAATTTTTCCCACTCGTAAAAACTAGAAAGCACTCATCATCCACAAGAACATACCCCAATATCACATTTTCACTATGAAAAATAAAATTCTTTTTTGAAGCAAAAGAGCAAAGTCGTTGCATTAGTTGTATCATGAACTGATCACTAACCTTCATGCCTCGCTGAACACGGTAAACATTGAAAAATATCTGGGGTTCAAGATATTACCATACGTGAGTGCAAGTTTCCATATAAAAACCATAGTGTTGACCAAAAAAGCCAAGATAGTAATGCGCGGAGCAAGAAACCTTCCGCACCTGGTAAAGGTCGTCCACGGCTGGGCTGAGCAGCAGGACACTAGCAGCGGGGAGGTTGGTAGCGTCCTCTCAATGCGACATTAGCAGTAGAACCTGGCATTGGGGGCACCACACCACTACTCTCGCGCTTCAGCAAACAACCTTCTTGCGAAGTAGAGGTGATACAAGGCGTCACATCATTCCCCATGATCACGACCGATTTCTCCCTGGTGTCAACAATTAAACATCTGAATTTAGACAACTAATTAAATATTTGAATTTAGTTGACTAATTACACACCTGAATTTAGTTAACTATTATGTGCAAGTAAGGACAGTTTGCTAACACAACAAAATCCATGATTCATATACTAATCTGGAGCAACTCAACCTCCTTTGATGAATTGTTCAAAAACTTCAATTCGGATCAGAAGTGATCTGCAACCAAACATGATTCACATAGAACAAGTTTTTAACTCACTGGCGAATGCACAACAACACAGTAACGGCACATCAAATTACTCTCCAAATCCCTAACTAGCACAGTCATTTATATCATCTGTTTACACTCAATTCTCATGTTGTAACTACACAGCAACGGTGCCGCTAAGAAAAACAAATCCCAACATCAGTGGAATAATATTTGAACCATCAAACTAAGCTACAAACAGACCATCGACCCCTCTCGGAACTAAGCTGCAACAACACAGACTGTAAAATAGCATCCAGGAAGAAAGACACAATTTTTTGGATGAATATCTTGAGCCTGTGGGTTATGCCACCTAACGACAGCGGCGGTTGCTCCACCTGCATGGTGAAAGGCACTGCCAGTGGCAAGTCGGCCGGGCACGACAAGGGACCAGGGAAAAGTGCCCAGAGCTACGCCGCCGCGTCCTGGTGGCCGGCACCACATCCCAGGCATGCAGCACCCCCTGCCAGCCATGTGCGCGGTAAGGGCAGCGAGTTCGACGGAGCGCTTCCCACCGTCCAACCGGTGCACGTGGACACCAGCGAACAAGCCGCAGCGATATCGTTTGTGGAATATCAGTTGAACTTGGCCTACTCCAGGATGAGACAACACCATTGAATTGAGTTCTTGTGGTAATTAACATAGAACAGTCAAAAGTATAGACTGGAAAAAATGCAGGTGGCCTAATGAAAGTTATGATACCCAGGCAGGCAGGTAGTACTAATTTCAACGTAAACTATCCTGCTCAATCTGCTTAACATGTTGAGATTTTATAGCTCTTAAAAGATACCTATCTTCCACAGGTTGAGATTTTCTGTTTGAAATTCTAGAACCAGGGACATGACACCAATAATTGACCAATTTGTCTCCAAAAAAAATACACTTAACATGTTCTACTGTGAGGACGAACAGCAGTCAACGAAATGGATGCAAAAAAACATGACAAATACACTACACATTGTGAACAAATTAATTATTAAACGATAGTTGGCTAAGATTCCAAATTAACAAGCTCATCAAGTTTGGATTACAAAAAGTGCGTAAGCTCCTCCGCAGAACATCCGAACAACTTCAGCAATAGCAGTTCAAAAATTAATCCAGCATACCTCAAGACACTAGCATTATGAAGTCACGAGGATCCAACTGTATAGGGGGTCATTTTTTTAGTGAGAAATGCATGCGTCGCGCAAAACTATGCATATACGGGTGTCCTAGTTAAATTCAAACCTACAGGTCTTGTAAACATGTCAGGAGACAAACTAAAAACCACAAACCAGTGACATGCATCCCAGTAACTTAAGTATCCTCCCACATAATCACGCATTCACGCTCTAGGCAAAACCATCATATAACAGTACAATAATGTAATAGAACTTTACATCAATAGATCTTCACATGTTCAGCATGTGCACAACCAATAATGGATGTGAGTACTAAATAGCACCAGAATTTCACAGACAAACACCATGTGCACCAGATCGTACAGAAACAAAATTAGCCTAAGGTTATCTACGCACTCATACCAATCAGAAAGTACTCATCATCCACAAGAACATAGCCCACAATCACATTTTCACTACAGAAAGAAAAGTGTCTCTTTTAAGCAAAAGAGCAAAGTCATTGCATTAGTTGTATCATGAACTGATTACTAATTTTCATGCCTCGCTGAACACAGTAAAAATTGGAAAATAACTGGGGTTCAAGCTAGTACTATGGATGAGCACAAGTTACCATATAAAAACCATAGTGTCGACAAAAAAAATTCAAGACAATACTGCGTAGATGTAATTACAGAAAATCCTCAAAACAGTGCGTACATGTGTCCTAGTTAAATACAAATCTACAGGTCTTGTAAACATGCCAGGAGACAAATTACAAACGAAAAAACAGTGGCATGCATCCCAGCAACTTAATTAGCCTCCCAGAGAATCGCTCTGTACGCAAAACCATCGGATAACAATACAAGAATGTAATAGAAATTCACATGAGATATGCACATGTTCAACAAACGAAAGGGCAGCAGAGCAAGAAACCGTCCGCACCTGCTAAAGGTCGTCCACGGCTGAACAACATGACACTAGCCGCGGGGAGGATGGCAGCATCCTCTCAATGCGACATTAGCAGTCGAACCTGACATTTGAGGCACCACACCAGTACTCTAGCGCTGCAGCAAACAACCTTCTTGCTTGAAGTAGAGGTGCTACAAGGCGTTACATCATTCCGCATGATCATGAACGATCTATCCCTGGTGTCAACAATTAAACACATGAATTTAGATAACTAATTAAAAACTTGAATTTAGTTGACTAATTAAACACCTGAATTAAGTTAACTATTATGTGCAAGTAAGGGCAGCTTGCTAACACAACAAAATCCATGATTCATATACTAATCTGAAGCAACTCAATCTCCTTTGATGAATTGTTCAAACACTTCAATTCGGATCAGAAGTGATCTGCAACCAAAAATGATTCACATACTCGTAGAACAAGTTTTTAACTCATTGGAGAATGCACAGCAACAAAGTAACTGCACATCAAGTTACTCTCCAAATCCCTAACTAGTATAGTCATTTACAAAATCTTTTTACACTCAATCCTCGTGCTGTAACTACACAACAAAAGTGAAGCCAAGAAAAACAAATCCCAACAACAGTGGAGTAATATCTTAACCATCAAACTAAGCTACAAACAGACCATCCAGAGCCTTCTGGAACTAAGCTACAACAATGCAAACTGTAATATAGCATCCAGGAAGAAAGAGACGATATTGGTACACTTTCTACAGACCCACTTCACTTGTGTCGTTTTCCAATGATAGATCCTTGGCGAGTATTAGATTCTAGTGGCACTACTTGACAGGACTTATTATTAGTGCCATGGCCGAGTCCGATTAATTATACACAGAAATGGACAGTCAATTGCTTACGGCATGACTTATTATTAGTATCATGGCCAAGTTCTAATTAATTATACGCATCAAGAGTGGAGTAAATTAGACCAATGTCATTTAAACTAATATCTAGTTATCTACACATGCTACAAGCTCAGAAAATAATATTCACAATACGAAATGACCTTCATACCTCAGTGAACAAAGCAAAGAACTAAACATTGACAATATTTGGAGGTTGAAGCCAGAGCACAAGGTACCATATCAAAACCATAGTCTCAAGTGACCAAAGAAGTCATGATAGTAATATGAATACCAACTACAGAAAATTATCAGAACCACAAGCAAACTATATAAATGCTGAAATCAAAATAACAACACCATCGACACACAAGTAGAAAGGACTAGCAACACGCGTGACTACGAGAAACAAACTCATCAGACCATACCCAGGAGACTATGAACCACTAGATAGACGACTGCAACCTGATACAAATATCCACAACAACTAGCCCCCTTTACACCAGGTACCAACCTTCAAAACTGAATAGGTTTCTTAATAGAGAAAGAAAGCAGCATGAGGCACCTAGTAACCAGCCATAGGCGATCTTTTCGACCCCTGGCATTGTCCATCCGAGCAGAGCAAGTCATCGTCGACCCTGAAACCACCGACGCCTTGGGCTGTACCACCATCCACCTTGGGCAGACATCAAACTACAGAGTATCATCAATTGATCACTAACCTTCATGGCTCACTGAACATTGACAAAATATATAGGGGTTCGAGCTTGTAGCATGGATGAGCACAAGTTACGCTACAAAACCATAATGTCGAGTAACCAGAAAAGTCAAGACAATACTGCGAAGAAATAACTACAGAAAATCATGAAAACAGTGCATATACGGGTGTCCTAGTTAAACGCAAACCTACAGGTCTTGTAAACATGTCAGGAAACAAACTACAAACCACAAACGAGTGACATGCATCCCAGTAACTTAAGTATCCTCCAACATAATCACGCTCTAGGCAAAACCATCAGATAACAATACAATAATGTAATAGAACTTTACATCAATAGATCTTCACATGTTCAGCAAACAAAGGGGCAACAATGCAAGAAACCGTCCACACCTACTAAATGTTGTCGGAGGCCGAGCAGCATGACGCCAGTGGCAGGGAGGATGGAAGCAACATCGGTGCGACATCAGAAGTAAACCCAGGCATTGGGGATTGGGGGGCGCCACACCAGTACTCTCGCGATGCACCAAACAACATTCCTGATTGAAGTACATGTGCTACGAGGCGTCACATTGTCCCCCATGGATTACGAATGATGTGTACCTAGTATCAACAATTAAACACCAGAATTTAGTTAACTAATTAAACACCTGAATTTAGTTAACTAGTTATGTGCAACTAAGGACAGTTTGCTAACACACATCAAGTTACTCTCCAAATCCCCAACTAGCATAGTCATTTACACCATCTTTTTACACTCAATGAACAAATCGCAACCACAATGTAGTATAGTTTAGCCATCAAAGTAAGCTACAAGCAGACCATCGACAGCCTCCTGGAACTAAGCTAGAACAATGCAAACTGTAAAATGGCATCCAGGAAGAAAACATGAACTTTTGGAGGAATATCTTGAGCCTGAAGGCGGTGGCAGCTGCTGACAGCGCGGCGGTGGCTCAACCCGCATGGCACATTAGCAAGCTCGTCAACCTTGGATTGAAAAAAGTGCCTAAGCTCCTTGGCAGACCATCCGAACAACTTTGGATATAGCAGTTGAAAAAATAATGCAGTATACCTCAAGACCCTAAAATTAATCCAGCTGTACAGGGGATCGTTTTTTTTTCTAATTGAGAAATGCCTGCGTCCCGCAAGATCTTGGAGATAGACAAGACACAGAGGAGTCTCACCGTCGGGCGCGGCCCTGTTGTTCCCGGCGAGCAGGTCGGAGGACATGGAAAGGACGCGGCCGAGCCGATGCGCCGGCAAGTCTGCTGCACTGCACACACCCGTCAGTCGCGCGCGCCGTCGATCTGGCCCAGCGTGGGTCCTAGGCGGGCGCGGTGTGAGTCGACGGCCGGTAGAAGACCGTCTGAGGACGGACCCCGTCGTCCTCGCCTCCCGCCTGCTAGGGTTAGAATTGGAGGCGTCGTGGGGGAAAATCAGGCGGAGGGGGGATGTGCGCCGGCGAGGGGGCAGCAGCCGTGGAGGTGAGCGGCCGGCCGGCCGGCGGAGAGGAATTGGGGGAGTCGGGAGCGGAGCGCGGGCGGGTGTTGGGTGAGGGCACAACTGCGGCGTGATTTTGGTTTGGAATTCCTTATTTGTTTCTTTGACATGATTTTGGTGCGTTTGGATTAAAACTGAGCTGACGGTGATCGAGGCGAATTAATTACGATGATTGAGTCCATGAGAATTAATCGAGGCGACCCTTGTTGCCTTGTTTCGAGGAGGCTCAGTTTTAATTCTCGTCCCATATTTCAGCAGCTTTCTTTCCTTTAATTTTGCTGCGTCCTCAAATTCAATTATGTACGTATACTCCTAGTACCTGTGAGTGGCACGTACATAGCGTTACGTAGAATAGATGCTCTCATAGTCTCATGAACCTCCCAACTACATGAGCTCATTCCTAGTACATGCACACTCCTCTCTGCTTCATTCTGCCCCCTCCCACTTACGCCAAGCCATCGAACCTATGGCGAATTAACTAAACTGTTGGCGTGCATCCCGTCTACACCGGCATCCTCGCCGGTGAAGAGCGAGAAATGCGCTCTCTCGAGTGGGCGATTTGTAGCCATCACCAATGTAGTATAGGTATAGCTCAAACACCCTCGCCTTCTTAGTCGCGGATGACTGCCATGCATGTCGATCTTGAGCCATCATACATGTTATCTCGTAGTCCATTGAGCTAGCTCGGCGAATACACGCCAACAGATGTACTTCGGATTGCCGCCTCGTCTTGTATCCACCCACCAGCGCCGCTTTCCAAGCATTTAATGACAGAAACTGCATGAGTACACATGTGGGTGTCTTACTTGGCACCTCGATGAGAAGTGCAACCTCGCCGTTCAAGGACGTCGCCAAAGCACCCGCGCGATGGATCGACGCTCTGAATTGCATCGTCCCCCTGGCCACACCTCGACACTCAACGGCATCCTCTCACATGTTCCAGGCATCATCCTCTTGGTGGCGCACCGTAGCAGCAAAGTTAGCGATCCCTTAACACTCCCCAGTCGACGGCAGCTCACCCGCACGGGCGGCTTCACGCATAGAGCATCTCTAGCCGAAGCCCAAAACGGCTTTATAGGAAAAAAAAAATGTGCCACTAACGGCCGGGATGACTCTAGCCGAAACCCAAAAACAGTTAAAAGAGCAAAAATAAAAGTATGATTCCTAAAACGAGATACGCATCTCTCATATTTCCTCCCCGCCCAACTCGGTCCCTAAAAATTGAGCTCCCACCGACCGGCCGCCCCTCCCACCCAAGTCCGCCACCCATCCTCGCTGGCGCCAGCGTTCTCCCCTCGCCCGGCTGGAATGGCACCGTATCTCTTCCCTGCATGCCCGTCGGAGTTTTTCGTCGGCGACTCGACCCCGCGATGCCGTCGATGCCACAGAAGAGGTTGGGCAATACCGGTGCGGCTAGCGGTAGCGACCACCAAGGCCACCGGCAAGTCCTCGACCGTGGGCAAGCCGCCCCTTGCGCATGTGTTGACCGGCCCAAGGTCGCGGAGGCCGACGGCGGTGATGCAATCCCACTCACAGTCGGTAGCAGACAAGAAGAAGATGAAGGCCGCGGCGGCATTGACCTCGACGCCTACACGCAAGGCCAAGTCCTCGACGATGGCCGAAATCCCGAATGTGTGGCGATGGAGACGGCGGCGTACACAATGTACGAGAGGCGCCACGGAGGAGGAGGCGGCGACGACGAATTCTTCTCCGCCTTTGACGACTAGACGGTTGCAGAGAGGCACAATGACGGCAGCGGCCTCGGTTTTATTTTAGTTTTAGTTCAAGTAGTTTAAGTTTGTAGTATTTTTAGGTTAAATTCCATGCATGTTTTAGTTAAATCCTATGAAGTATGTGTAAATTGTATGAAATATGGTCGAAATTGTTTAAAATCCTATGAAATTTGTCCAAATGGTGTGCTAGTTTTAGGAGTTCCAATCTGGCAGGCACCGTTTAGAGGAGCGAAATTATTATCTTACATTTTAGTCCACCGTTTGCTCTTCTAAATTATTGGGTATGGGCTAGATGCATGGTGGTTACGGAGCACCGAGCCCTTAGTATGACGGACTGAGTAGTAATATCCCGTGATGTTTTCTTGAAAGTGCAAAGTTTGCACTAACGGACATTTATTTGATCTAGATCACCGCGTGTCAAAGTGGGATTTTATAATTTATCACACTTTTCATTGCGCTTCTATCATTTGATATTTTCTGTTTCACTGGCACATGATGGCCATGTGATAAGTAAGTACATTTTAAAAATACTGTGACAAATCATAAAATATAGTGAGTGCCCGAATTCTATCTACACCTCACGCTACATTTGAAGTAGGGTTAAAACGAATTGACTACTATGCTACGTACTCACGGGGGAGTTAAAACGAATGGTTGATTCACCACGATTTGCGAGAAGGCTGTCTAGGGAGGAGGAGAAAACAACGGTATTAAATACCACCTGCCTTTCATATACTACTACTCTCAATGCACCAGCAAATCTCCACCAAAAGTTCTTGCTTACGTCAGTGTTGATCAGAATAAATAGGGGCGCTCCCACTGCACCAGGTCAGATCGTATCTAATTGATGCCAGCTAGGAGAGAATCCAACGTGTCAATCTATTTACAGATGAGAGAGAGAGAGAGTTACGGTATCTTATTCTAGATTTTTTTTGATGGAACGGTATCTTATTCTAGACTAGCACAAGACCCGTGCGTTGCTACGGCTGCAAATTTTCTCTAGTTCCTCACCAACGAGGTGAGCTGGGTCGTAATCTGCTCCATCGTCCTGACCGGCACTCGCCACGCCACCAAATCCCATGCCGCAGGCCTTCTCCTGAAACCCTCCCTCACCTCCTTTGCTTGAATCCACAATATATTTCGTCTAGGACACGAGGTCTTGGTAGGTGGCGCTCCATGGGAGAGATAGGGCGGCAGCAGGAAGACGACGATGTTGTAGCCGATCAAATTCGGAGGAAGCGGGGACATAGTATCGGACGCGGGAGCGCACCAGAGACTGGACGGGGGTTCGATGCAACCTCCATTCGATTCCACCAACTGGAGGATGGCGGACAGTAAGGTGTACGAAGATCGAGGAGGGTGGCAGCCACGATGGCTATTTTTGGAGGGTTTGTTCGAGGTATGACGAGTGTTTTTTAAACTTGCTAGTGGCGTGGCTGTAATTTCTTCGAGAATCAAGGGCAAAAATAGACGGACAAACAAAAATCTTTGTTTTCTTTATCTTTACTATTATATTCGAGTTGGTCGTACGTCATACAACGCGTTTGGTGGAGGAGATTAGAATGATCCGGACCGTTCAATATCCCACGACCAAAAACCACCGTCAGATTTGGTACTCTCACCCCGCCCGTGCTAACCTCCCTCCCGAGATCTCTCTCGCTGCCTCGCGTGCGCCTCTCAGCCCTAAACTCCATTCTCTCCATCTGAATCAAATCACGCCGCCGTCGCCTCACCACCCACCTCCCCGGCCTCTCCAGCCCCTCCCACCTCCTACCGGTCCTCGGATGCTCGAGTGCCCCTCCTGGCGACCACAGAGCTCCGCACGGACGAGGGACGGGCTGGAGCATACGCGCATGTCCACCGGCCGCCATGGTCACGCTCTCCCGTGGCCAGCCGCGCTACGGCGAGGAGTTGAGGGCTGGCGGAGAGCGAACGGAGCACAGGGGAGAGCGAGCCATGGACACAATCACCAAAAAACAGCACCGCTACCACCACAACTCACCATACAGGTCAATCATGCTGAGGGCTGGCAGAGAGCGAACGGAGCGCAGGCTAGCACTAAGCCGTCGTCGTCGCCCGCGCCCTCCATGCTAGCAAGACACCGCTATGTCGCCCCGACCGCGATGGCCGCCACACCAGCGCGACGCCCTCCGCAGCGACGTCCCGCCCGATGATTCGCATCGACGCCGCTCCGCCGTCCCCGGATCCGATCGGTTACGGCTCGGTTCTTGAGGTGAGCGTCAAGCCTGGTGGTTATCTTGTTGTTCCGTTGATTGGGGAGCACGGTTAGTGCCCGGGTCTTTGTGCTGGATCACATCTCGTTGCCTTCATGGAAAAAAAAACTTGTGATCTGATTGTGTTTGCTGGAGTAGCAGGATTTTGGTCATCTTAAAATTGGCTCTTTTCTTGGTGATGAATCTTGAGGATTGAAGGGTTAGTTGTATCAAACAATGAGTTGAGATTTTATCAGTCAGCCTGTTCTCCTTTGTCATATGTCTGAATAAAAAGATTCAAAATATACCACTGCATTCACCATCACTGAATCCTTTTCAGAAAGGGGGTGCTTAACCCAAGTTGGGACAACACAGTAGTTACCTTGAACACACTGACCTTCCGTCTGAGAACATTGTGAAGTCAGCTGCGTTTTTTTATTGGAGCAGACATTCTTTGAGCTCATGAGATATGACAGCCTTGTGCGTACTATAAATATGTTAGCAAGTGAAATCTCCTCTGTATTATTAAAAGACTAAAAGTTTAAGAAATGTGGCGTTGCATAATTTAGTCGGACAATCACTTACTAAACCATGAAGCTTGTTATCTCCACAATTCTATTGATGGCTTGTCACTCTTTATTGATTATCACAGTGGGATGAATCAGATACCATCCTCTGAATTTTTACAATTTTTAGTTTTCAGGCCAACATTTGTCCCACAAAGTGGAAGCGGAGTAGGAGAGCTGAAGTTGGTGCAAAAAACGTTGAAGAAGGAATGCAGATGGGCTCAGAGACATATCATCATCTGAACGTACCCTCTATTACTAAGAAACTGCTTCAAAGATATCTGTAGATAATAATACCATGCATAGTTTCTTGGGTTTATCCATGTTTTCCAGTCTCATATTTGGACCAACCTGATTCTGGAAAGAGCTCACCGCGGTGCCGTAATGGCGTCATGGAGGAACCAAGGATAAGTTGGTGCTCCCCAGCCTGAGGTGCCGCTGGTGGTCTTAGCTATCCCGCCCCCACGAAGAGAACCGTAATCGTCTCAATGGCCCTCCTCTCTTGGGGTTCCGAAATCGGGACAGGGACAGGGAGAGGGGTCACAGATAGATGCGGATATGTTTGTTGAAGGACTCTCGGCAGGGCCACCTGAAGCAGCTGGGAGTGAAGGGGAAGACATCTACCCGAACACTCTCACTCACTCGCTTTAGCCAATCGTACTGTATGGATGGACAAACGAGGGCTACCGGAAGCACCTTCTCCCTGAGATCATGGTCCCCTCCACTCGCTGCCAAACTAATCGCCTAGATGGATGAGTTCTCGGTCGCTGCTCCGCTCGGTGATACATATGAAATACCCATCGAAACAACATAATGATGAATGTGTAGCGAAGAAGACTAGGTACATAATTTACTGATGCATCCCTGATGTTCATAACATTTGAAGGGCCGAACAGTTAACATTGTATTTAGTTATTTACCCTATGATAACTGGAATAGTGCTTCTCTTAACAACTTTATCCGGTCAAGTCTTAGTATGAAATTGTTTCTATTTCCATTACACATTACCCAAGTTGTCTGGAAAGCTGTATTGGGCCTTGTTATGTCATTCTAACTTTTAACCTTCAGCATACTAATTGGGTGTGGGAAAACATAGTGTTGTGATCTATAATTAGTTTTCTAGATATGCATATCTCTTCTCCATGGTTATTAGTGAAAAATCTGCATACCAATGCAATTAGAAAAATCTGAACTAGGAACCTGATAGAGAATCAAAATGTTTACTTGCTTTAATTTTCTCGTAGTATGAAATTCTCTAAAGCTTAATGTCCATCCAGTTCCTTGGATAGAAAATCTCATTAGTATATCCACTCATGGCTTCTGGGAAACATGATGGTTTGTTGGACTTATTTTTGTCTTTTACATCATTGTTACTTAATAGATATAATTTTGTATCCACAATCAACATGTTCTTATGTTTCTTTTATCCCTTTCTTGGCAGGCAGGCTTATGTTGGTGTTTCCTTAAACCTGTAATAGGCTACAAGCATCAGATACCGTGTGTAACTCTCTGTTGTCGCTGAAGAATCTGTATGTTCTGATATCTAAATATTGGAGAATTTTTTAAATATAATTGCATTTGGTGATACCTTGGAAGGATGAGCCTTCAAGGTTTACATCAAATAGGATGGTTTCATGCAAGGAGCCGTATACAAGCTACATCGGAGGCTCCACAATATTGTATTGAGGGTTTTCCTGTTGAAAGATTTAGATGCATCTTATTCTTCATGTTTTGACCATGAATAGTGTTTCTTCTGTAAAGAAACTTCTGGGTAACTTCCAGTTTAATATTGATTTGGATGTTTGGTCACCAGTCCTGGGGATGGTTTAGTATGCACTGCTATCAACAAGCTAACTGTGAGCATCGTTGCATAATGTTAGACAATTACAAATGATAACCGGTTACAAATGATAAGCAGAGACAGAGTTACTTCTATCATCTTTATATTGCACTGTAGCAGCCTATCATGAGTCCCATTGATTTGTGGAGTTCCATGTTAGATTATTTAATTTGCACCCTGAAACTTTTGGACCAAAGCATGTTCTTTCCTTACATGAAATTTGTGATGAAACAGTTGTTTCTTAAAAGAAAACAGTCGGGGAGGCTTTAAAAACTAATAAAGTATACTCGTAAGTGAACTATCTCGCATGTTGACATTTGAGATTGATACCTTTTTACAAATATGTCTGTTTATATGTCTGACCATCTTATACTACACTTGCCTTTGTAGGATAGTGGTACTCGATCATACTTGTCTGGACCCTCGATGGAAATTTCATACATTATCAATTTATAAATTACAACCTAAATTTTTTGTTTCGGGGCAACAGCTTAAATATCCTATTTACTGAATCATATGAATACTTTTTACTCGGGTGCTAGCTATCTCTCATTACTGGTTAGGGGCATGTCATTATGAATCGCTCGAAGTTACCATTGAGATGTTTTCAGATATTAAAATGTGATTTTATTTATTCTTCTTTGCGAGTGTGTTATCACATGCTTCCTTGAATCACATTATTTGTATCCTTAAATCACATTATTCAAAGGTCTTGCTATTTTTACTTCACCCTATTTCCTTAGCTGTGTGTAGGAATGACATGTGAAGCAGGCTCGATATTCATGATTGCAAAGTAAACAACATGTAATGTCTGTCTTCATATAATTCTTTTTTGGCAGCTTTTGGTTTGTTGATGTGGTTTTAACCTGCATGGCATCTATGCTTAAATAACATAAAATAGGGATAAGACAAGAACAAGCGAATAAGTCAGAGAATATATTGAGAAATTAATAAAAACAGATTTCAAAGTTCTGATTATCTCATATACCAATAATCTCTACAAGAAATCAAAATAATAATAACAAAACATAGAAATTCATGGAGATTCAAAAAGTATACATTTTTCTGTTAGTTACCTCACTTAAGAATGAAGGAGAAACATAGAAAATTCTATGTCAAATAGAAGTATGTAACTTCTAAATTCCGGTGACGAAGAAGATCAAGAGACAAGAACAAGCCTGGGTAGTTTCGGTAACCTAAATGGTTGGATCGTGTTGTTGTTAAAATGTTGATTAGAAAGTTGTCTTCATTTATACATCCTCCACAACACTAGAATTTTCACGTGATTTTGTTTACAAATGTGGTCACGATTTTTTTTTTTTGAGATCGAGCGCCGTAGCAACGCACGGGCATTCAACTAGTTATTATAGTAAAGATGCCCGTTCTTTGTTAAATAAGACCGAACGAATTTAGACGCATACATGCAAATAACAATTGTTCTGGTAAATTAAAAAAAACTCTTAAAGTAAAAAAAAAAGTCCAGAAGCTCACTAATCCCACTTTAATGGTTTAATCCAATCGACTCACTCTGAAGAATTGTAACCACGTATTTTCCCCTGTATGAGGACCTCTTTTAATTCTGCAACATGCATGCAGGCAATATCTCGTTTAATACACTTCCCACGTTTAATTCCAGATAGGCCGCATGCTTCTATCCTTTAAATTATGCACTATGCAAAGGCAATCTTTGTTTAAGGCAACCACATGTTTCCCCTCATATGCCACCTTCCTTTAATTCTGCAACATGCATGCATCAATCTCCTTTAATTACACCTTCCCTCGTTTAATTCCATATAGAGACGTTCGTCTCCTTGAAATCCTGCAGCACCATGCAAGGAAATCTTTGTTTTAGCCATCACTTAGTGAGCCAAGGCAGCCAGCAATCAACACGGTGGGATTCCGAGGGTCTCGTTGATTCCAATCAACTTGCTAACGTAATTGTGGAGGTCGTATATAACCTGGTAGGACACGATGCAAGGGAGCGAGGTGGTATAATTCAACGCGAAACAAGGCGGCGTACGCGAACAGGAGTTGGAGCCTGCTTGATCGGTACTATTTTGGAGGAGTGGCGTCACTGAACGGCCCAAGGCCCACTTCGTTCGCAGCGGAGGAATCACCGACGGAGGGATGGGACGACAGACGACGGACCTAATATATCGAACCGGTACGTAACTTAAGGAGGGCAGGAGTGGGTAATTTCTTTCAAGTTTTGGGGTATTTTTAAGTTGGACGAAAATTTTGGCAGAAACCTTAGCTCCTTTATTATTAGGTATAGATACGACTCTTGTCATCGGACCCGATGCCACTTAATCAATCTACTCTCACGAAATGCACAATGAAACCTAGGAAGGCCCATTTGATTGGTTGATTAGTGGGCCATATATTAATGAAATTTGATACGATGCATTGAGATGGCTTTGCACTTAGCTGAGTTGGTAAACATGATACGGTGATTTAGATACAAGCATTGGGGGCGCCCTAAGAGCATGAAAAAATATTGGATAATAATAAACTACTTTGAACGGCGAAGCAACATAATCACAAAAATTTGAATATTAATGTGATGCCAATGATATATATAGGGAGAGAAAGATATGCCACACGCCAATATGTAATCATTGAGAAATGTTATACCGCGAAATGTGTGAGTAAAAAAAAAAGACTTGAAATGAGGGACCTATAATTTGGAATCCAATTAGTAGGAGAAGAAGTGGTTTAATGTAAAGAATCGTTCCAGCTGATTGCAATTTTTAACTAGTAGTAGTACATGGAAATGTTAGTACTCCAGTAGGAAAGAAGTCAGCAAATGTGTTTGAAGTGAAGATTGAATTTGATTCTACAAATATCAGCATCCTATATATGCATGTGTACGTGAGCGGCAAACTGATGGATCGCTGGATCCCAAATGTGCAATTAGCGCAGCGGGCATCATCGGAATAAATGGCAAATGGAATGAAGGCGGATCGCAGGAGGAAGGCCCACCAGCTGGTCCACCCTGAAACCCCCTCAAAAAAGAAGAAGAAAAAACTGGGAGGGACACTGGCTCGCGTTGCACTTAAAGAAAATAAAATAAATAAGGAATGAGCGCTGGAGAAGGAGTAGTCGCCAAAGGCAACGTGCAGTCGCGCACCGACTTTCCAGCGAGCGGAAGCGAAGCGAGCCCCGCCTGGATATTGCGAAGCGAGCGATCGAACCATCCAAACGTCCTTTTTTTTTTTAAGCGATCCAAACGTCTCTTCCCAATGCGATCAGGTACGGGTCTTGGTGTACGGGTACGCCAGCGTTGGTGGACCGATCGAGGCGATCGATTTAAAAGGCCCGCACACACGTTGGAGGACAGAAAAACAGAGGAGGCAGGCTCGCGCGGCAGCCCCATCCTCTGCTCTCCGGGCCTCCGGCCCAGGAGCAAACTTGCAGAGCTCCTCAAGCCTCCGACTAAACCCGGCCTCTAAGCTCACTCCAACCACAATACTAACCCGGCCCGCAAGAAATCGATAAGTACCCCTCCTCTACAGCTTCTCATTCGTGTAAACTACTACTTATTTAGAGCACATGGATGCGATGGTTGTGTAGGCCGTAGCGAACAGACTTGTGCCTGATCATCTGAAGACTGGATTTCCATTTTCTTCTCCTTCGTCCATTCTCGCGAGCGCCGTTCATCACATGGAGTTTTGATTTTGGTGTACTTCCTCCATTATCTTGGCGAACCACCTCGACGCCGGTTAGCACAGTCTGATCATATACGAAACGGCCGATGTCTTTATCGTCGACGCAAAAGGTTTGGGCGACGCAAAACTTGCCCGCCCCCATGTAGGCCACGCTGATACTCGTCAGCATCCAATGCCAGTCGGGCTTGTCCCACACCAGCCATTGATGCCGAAGCTTGGGCTGACGACCGCTGTCGGCGTCGTCCATGGAGATCGAGGAGAAGTCGACGGCGCACAGGCGGCTGGGTGAGCGGCCCGTGACGCCGAAGCAGAGGCCGTCGAGCTCAGGGACGACGTGGGCTCTGCCGCGAAGGGTAGCTTCCGGCGGCCAGCCTTGGTCCACCGTTCGCCCACCGTGTCGAAGCAGTAGGTGCCCACCTTGTCCGCCATGGACGAGACGCAGATGGTGCCGTCCGGCAGCAGCGCGTAAGACGCGATGCAGCCATGGGAAGGTTCCCTCACAAACGGCGGCATTGGGAGCTGGCGCCACCGCCACACGAACTCGTCCCGGCAATTCCGCCCTATACGAGACGGACAGGGGCTGCCGCAGACGAGGGCCTCGAAGCTGCCGCTTCTCTGGTCCATGACGTAGAGCGCGTCGTGGGCGTCGGGAAGCGCGACGGAGAGGGCTACGGGCGGGAGATATGAAACGCTCCCCATGGGCTCGCGGAGGCGGGGCAGCGTCTCCAGGGTGACGGCGCCGGCGTCGTAGAGGACGGCCTGGCCCGCGGCGTCGACGCAGACGATGTTGCTGCTCTCGTTCGCCGCGCCGTAGAACGGTCAGAAGTCCATCCTGCCGTCGACCGGACGGGACTGGTTGAATTTGATCCGCGGCTTCGGCAGACGGGACCGGGGCAGCACCTTGGTGCACAGATCCGTGGCCGCCATGGCTTCTTGCTCTGCTTCCTTTAGAAGCGCTTCTTCCGTGGATCCGTAGAAGAGGTCGCTGGCCTTGACACGGCGCAGCGAATACGAACCGAGGACACGGCGGCGCGAATACAAATCGCCGTTGCACTTCTCCGTAACCACATTGACGAACTGCCGTGCCTTCATTCCCACGTTCATCGTTGAAGAAGTGGCACAAGAGTCAGGAGAGACGGCGGCGGCAGATGTGGTGAGATCTATGTCTAGCTGCCTCGCCGGAGCTCTCCCCTGCATCAACATTTATGTATGGGCTGCATTTGGCACGGCCCATATAAATCAGATACGTACGCGCGCTATTGCTACGAACGGGGTTCCAGATGAGAAGCTGAGACGACTGACTGACCGCGAGAGGCAAAAATCGAAACCTTCTTTCATCCACGCCCGCCGCACCGATCCACCGAGGCCACGCCGCCGCCGCCGCCTCGCCTCGCCGGCACAGCTCGCTTTCCAGCTAGCCAACGATCTACATGGGAAAAAAAGTAGCAGCAAAAGATGGATCTCGTGAGCGAGTATAACACACAGCACGAAGAAACGAATCTAAACAGATAATTACCTGTTGACGAATGGATACTCCCATCGACAAAGACAAGGCCGGCGACAAAGAGAATGGTCCTCTCCTCTCCTCGACGAGTAAAGAGTCTAAGTCATAGTCACAGTCACACGCGCTATCCGCACGCGGTGAGGGGCAACGGCTTCGTATTTATAGAATGAGGATTTGAGGGGGGAGAGTTCTTCGGTTCAATCATTTTTAGCGGGAACAAAGGAGAGGAATCGATCCGCTGAAAGCTCTACAATTCAGGGACTCATTGATTGGGTAGAATGGCTCACACACGGATCGTCCTTTCTTTAGCTGTGTGATAAAAAGGGGAGACGAAATCTAGGTAGTTAAACCTGTGTGGACTATGCAAAAGGCGCGGCAGCCATAATTTATCCTACCTCCTGCATGCACCTAGCCCAGCTACCTTTTTTAGCATTCCAAGAGTATTGACTTTTAGCCTTTCTAGTCTTAAAGCTTGATTTTTAGTCTTGCGAGACTTAACGCTTGGTTTTAGCCTTCTAAGAAAGAACGGCTTAACACTAGCACATCTTAAGGTGTGGATTTTCTTAAGATATTGCCCATAGGGTTAATTGCTATAGCCAAAAATCCAATAATATGAAAATTTAAGATTTCCTTGTAGAATTATAAAATAAAGTAAGTCTTTTTTTAAGTACATGCCAATCTAGTTATCTACCTCTCCACGTAGCCATGCTTTTCTTTTATCGTAATTTTCATTGATGCTGGCTCCTATATACTATATACTAGCAAGTAACAATCAGAGGAAAGCTTACTTGAAACTTTTCATTGTCAAGACGGATGACTGATGAGACAGTTATAAACCAGCTAAAGCGTAGCAATTCAAAATTTTGGCATCACCAATCCAACTCTATGTGCATTTAAGTCACACATCTCGTCGGACATTTTCAATGCATATTTCGGCTAGTCTGATCACAGAAGTAATGCAAAACTTTAAAGATTATTATTAGAACTACGATGCACCTCCCAGTAGACAAATATACTGCTACACTAAGATTACAAATTCTTATCACCGGCAGCATTACGACTAAGCGATGGTACTACAATTCATTCAGTTACTACTACTGCACATTACATCATGAACCCAAAACTATCCTGTTACATACATACATGCCATCATCGGCAGGAGCAGCCGCGCCGACAGAACCGGTAGGCGAGGGAGTACCATTTCACGGCAACAGTCCAATCGATTGTTTCATCTGCCGACGCTTCATAGTTGGTACGTGGCAGCTGCACGGCCAGCATGGAACGGCAGCAGCAACCGTGCCGGCGGAACCGGTCGGCAAGGGCCGCAACAGTCCAATCGTTTGTTGCGTCTGCCTGCGCTTCACGGTTGGTTGGTTGCAGCTGCACCTACCACAAACAAACAGCAGCGAGTGAACTTAGAGGATGTCACCGGAAGGAACTGCAAGACAACAATATTATGCATTACAATGATGACAATAAATAACATCGATGGCCGGCTTCCAGATTAGCCATGTCGTGAGCAGGGTGATGGAGTCTGCGCAGAAACTTGGGGGTTTGCTGCCTGGCGTTGTGCCACCAGTCATCCTTATATGCATTGCGATGCCTGGCGTTGTGCCACCAGTCATCCTTATATGCATTGCGATGCCTGGCGTCGAAAACGCAAGCATTGCGATGCTCCCAGATTAGCCATAGCACCTACATTATGATGACACCCTTATATCCTCTTAGAAGCATCCACCAACATAGGCACCAAATTTTTTTTAACTCCGATAGTTATTCTGAAAAATCAAACAGTCCTGGTTTGTCAAGCAATGTCTACATTTAACTAACGTAGCAATACTTAACTAACATAGCAATACCTCGCATGAGATCAAGCACTCCCTTCTAAGAAAGCACACAGGTAACAAAAAAAAGCCTAAACCCTCACGGAAATTTCAAAAAGAAAGCCTAGACGAGACACACAAAAAAAAGGCCACTTGGAGAAGACACATGAAGAGCCTTCCTTGATAAACTATCCAGTAGGGCAATGACAGCCAGACTTAACAGTGTGAACACCCAGTAAATAAAAAATCAGGAAGTGACAACACGTCGGAACCATATATCTATCTTCCATAATAAGGAGCAGCGCGGCCATTGAATAAGGCAACATAGTTCATCTTCAAAAAGGCAGCATCTTGTTGAATCACAAAACAGCTAAACACTTTGATCTAGTACATACTAGCTTACTAAAAGGATATTTAGCAGCAACAACTTAACATGATAGAATTAATCAACATTGAGTTCAAAGGCCTGTGCTAAAAAGAGACATGCCACTAGAGGGAAATGAAACCCGGGAGAGAGACAATAATTTCTTTCTCATAAGACTGGAACAAACTGATCACACACTATAGTAATATCCTCCCATTTCCTATTAATGATGTGTTGGTTTTAGGAGACTGAAACTCAGAGCAGAGCTATGAAATAGATTCTTGGAATCTGCAGACTGAACAGTCCCAAGCGGTTCATGGTTGGAATGAGGTTTAAACCGAAACTCTATTATGGGTTGTGAATTTCATTGGTTTTAAGACTGCAACTCTGAACATGAAGATTGAATATCGCTCGGTAATTCAGTGCTAGCCAAAAACAACTTGGAACAGTTAGTTACCTGCATAGGATGCAATTCAATTGCCATCCACACGAGAGCAGAGATATCCATGGACACTTTGTGCAGACATGCATTGAAGACTGTCACGATGTAAGAGAAGCTGCAGAAAGTGATATGTGGTTAGCCGAAACACAGAACATCAAGAGGTTTTCTAGCCATACATTGATCTGCAGAAACTTCTGCTACTGATGTTTTTTGAGTGAATAGAGGATGATATGTTTCCCAAGACTACTCAAATTGCTTCGTAAATCACTGCAAGATAACCTGATCACCTTAAAACAGATCTAGAACCCAACGCTAACACTACCAAGGTTGAATTGCAACTACAATGTCTAGTGAGTAGCACCCACTACCAACTTCTCTCACTACAAAATAAAACCAAGACCCAGCATGCACATGAGGTACGGGAGAGGACGAGGCGGAATATCACGTACCGGAGAAGAGGGACAGCGGGAGAGTCAGGCTCCACCGACCTGCAGTATATTTCCAGTAAATAAAATTATATAACATACACCAGCTAATCAGTAACATCTAGAACAAAAAAGACAAGGTAGGCTCCCTACTTAATTGTCCATAATTTTTTGAAATTATGAAAACAAAAGGTAACATGACATATTTCTGTATTCATAATTGATATAGCATACTATATGTTTCAAATAAATGACATACATGATGTTTCTAGGAGCTAATCAAGTTCATACTAGGGGAATTAAGTAGAGTAAGCATGAGTTCACTCACCTTTGATGTCAGTTCATCCAGAGGGTAAGCATACACCTCCATCTCAGTAGTGCATGCATCAAGAAAGCTGCACATGAGAATGCAACACTTTAGTAAGCTATTATGCTATATCTAAAAGCTAAGTGGATATCATTGTTATAGATTTTATAGATGCTCCTTAAGGTGGGCAATGCACTGAGTAAGTACAATCCAGACATGAAGAGCCAAACAAAGTCACCGAAACCTAACCAAGACCAAACATGAAGAGGATTTCATTCCTAAAATCCAGACTACGCGAAGCTCTAATAAGGGATTCACACAAGCTTTGAATCTCCTCGCCATGGTACTCTCCAAATTTACCCGAACTTTCTTACAAATCTCACCAGATGTACAAATATCGGGAACGACAAAAGACCCAAAACTTACAGAAGACCAAACTGATTAGGCATCCCAATCCAATAAAACTGTTTTTCCCAGCGTTGTCCGTGAACCGTTTGCTGGACCCATTAGAATCTACGTTAACTTGAGAACAAACCAGTATTTCTGCAAGCCAGAAAAGCATGCTCAGTATTCAGTCTGTGCAATCCCTGTTTAAGCCGGGTTCTGTTGGTTCCTCAAACCAGACCGTGTGCAGCAGTTTGAACTGGATTGGTCTGTTTTAAACCATTCCAATAGGAGGGGATTTGCCGGGTTGGTGCGGACTGGTTAACCGGTGTAGGTGGTTTCACACCGCTGAGCGCTCAGTATCAAAGAGACAGGGGACACGCATGAGCTGCTTCCTCCGCCAATCGCTCCGGCGACTAGCTACGCTGGACTGTAATTCGTAGCTCCGGCCTCCGGACTCTGTGAGTCAACTGCATCAACGATAGCAAGTGTGTCCCGTCCTTGTAGTCCATCATCGTCCGCCCACCAGAGACGGCAGCGGCGACATGAGAAGAAGAAAGAGCCAGCGGCAGCCGGCCGCTGAGAAGAAGGCCAGGCGCTCAGCGGTCGTCACACCCGCCACAAGAAGACCTGCCTCCTCCAACGCCGCTCGTACCGACGAACACCAAGACGACGATGTCGGCGGTCGAGAAGATGAAACGGATGCAGGCCATCGATGAGAAGAAACGGTGACTAGCCGCCGAGGTGAAGGGCCGTCGTGCGCCTCCATCCACCGCCTGTTACTCGGCACGAGGCTCTCCATCTTCGTCGCAGTCAGCGCTAGCGCCGTCGGCCTCCGCCGAGTCGTAGGGCCGATGCGGGCGGCGTTCTCCGTCACTGATTTAGATCGACCTATGATTGATTAGATTGACGGTTTGGACGGGTTCGGTGGTTCCAGCCCGTCGCCAACCCAGTAATATTTTTTTCCTGCGGGTTGAATCCGGGAACCGCTCAAATCCGTAATAAACTGCTTGTCCGGTGTGGTGCGGGCTGGGTCGCTGGTTTACACGGTTTCAACCCAAACCATGCACGGGCTTACTCAGTATGCACATGCATATATGCTTAATACCGAAAACAGGTACACAGAAAACCTAAACAACAAAGCTACCTAGTTCTATAATTTCCTCCCACCTTCAAATGTTACAAAAAAAAACTCAACGAAAGAAACAAAAGTATGTATGTTCACAAACCAAGATACAAAACTGCCACATTCTGCAATCCATTTAGTAATCACTAGTCAGATTAGACTAAACGAAGTTATCATCTTCGGGAATGAGAATGGACGGTAAGAAGAGCCAAACCAAGTCACCGAAACCTAACCAAGACCAAACATGAAGAGGATTTCATTCATATAATCCATACTACAAAAAGCTATAACAAGGGATTTACACAAACTTTGAATCTCCTCGCCATGGTACTCTCCAAATTTACCAAAACTTTCTTAGAAATCTAGCCAGATGTGCAAATATCGGGAACGACAAAAGACCCAAAACTTACAGATGACCAACCGCTTAAGCATCCCAATCCAATAAAACTATTTTTCCCAGCGAATTCACCATAAAAAATAATTTCAATGGAGCAATGTACGCCATAACAAGTTAGATACTATCCGCGGGTAGATAACAAAAGTAAGCCACGAACGAAGCGAAAGTAGCTGAAAATAAGTGCAAGCATGTACTAATCGGAGAGGGAAGGGAGATTTCTAACAAAATCTAAGCGAAAGTAGCTGAAAATAAGAGCAAGCATGTACTAATCGGAGAGGGAACGGGAGATTTCTAACAAAATCTAAGCGAAAATCATAACATTAGATTTCAGAAATGTGGCCTCAAGAAACGAAGCAAACAACGAGTAATCTCAAGACTCGAAGCGTACAAGGAATAAATCACAACCAAATCCTATCTAGGAACTGGTCTCCAAGCGACAGGAGAGAACCTCAAGATAGAAAAAAAAATAGCATCTGAAAAATGCAACCCACAAGTAAGAAGCTCAACTGCTACCCAAATAGATCGAGCAAAAGAAAAAACACCAAATAAGAAAAACTAAAAGTCTGATCATGAATAATTTAGTGGAAATGTAGCCTTCCTAGAAATACCTCCACAGACCTAACATCAGGGAAAATAGGCAATACATGGGCTGCCCAACCGCTGGGAGTAGCGGATAAATATTAAATTTTGGGGGTAATAAATTGACGGAACAGCCGATTAAATGGCCTAACACCATATTTCAGAGTACATCTATAATTGAACAATGGAGATGTTCTAATTCTCGTATCTGAGTGATTCAGTAATATAAATAATTCTATATCAGAGTGGTTACGACAGCAATCAAAAAATCTAATCACGTAACTGAGAATACATGAAACGATAGATTTATACCTCCAAATGACAGAAGTCCATTGAAGAACACATACATCATCACCAACAGCCTTGTGTCATCCTGCAACTAGCTAGCTAGGCCGAGATAGGGCTGCTCTCTGACCCGGGTGGCAGGAAGGCCCAAGCAGGAGGGCACACCGCATGGCAGCGTTGCTGGTCTTCGTCACCAGCAAGAGAGTGCTGCTGCACGTGGTTGCCACCTGCCGCTGAGCCATTCAGCTCCTGCCGCTCAACCTCTCCGCCTCCCACATCAGCTCGCCCATGCAGCTGCTGCAACCGGACGGACAGAAGCTTAGCATATCTTTTCATTAAGCATCTGAACAAAGAGCATGTCATGCTAGGGTGGATAGCATGTCAGGCTTCCCAAATTTACTATTCAAAATATTTAACTCATTTGGACCCAACAAACACGCCTTTATACACTGCCTGAGGGAGAACGTCCAATATCTTATAAAGTTTGTGCACCATGGTTCTTTTCTCTAAACTCCACAGCTGTTTCAGTGACTTGAATATATTACTATTAGTTCGGCTGCAGTGCCATCAATAAAATATAAAAACATGGACACAAGAGGACGGATATGAAGCTAACTACCTTCCATGCCTCCAGTCAGCCCTCTCCTTGCTCGGGATGTTGCCACCGGCTCGGAAGCCGAGCTTCATCAACTTCCTGCATATCACTAGATAGGAAATAAAGTTTCTTCAACTACAGAAAACAAAGTCTAATGTTCATGAAACAAACAAAGACCACATCAACATCATGCTTCCAAACCGCCAAGGCAATATACCAACTAACGGAAAAAAGCAACTAGCGACCACTTGGCTTGCAGGTGCAAAGCAGGAACGCCAAAGACACTGCGCAAGGGTCAAGGGTCGACGGTACTTCTGCTACCCTGGATGCTCTGGAAGCACAGAAATGACTGTGTGTTTGAGGGCACTCACCCCTCTATCACCAACCTGATGATCAAAATCAAGCGTCCCTATGGGCTCAAGCCGGTGCCATAGGCCGACGAGATGCCCTGCCGACGACATGGGATGTCCATTAGTGTTCTCTTTAGACTCCCTGTAACCCACCTCCTAGGAGGCTTGTAAAAACCCTATCTTTTCAATGAAATGAGACGCAAAGGTCCTTCGCATTTTCTCAAAAAAAAATCTATCGACCACTGAAATATTTTGCATGGATGTTTGCCCCTTTTTGGGACATTCAAACTTTCACAGTAACCAAATATATATACTCCGATTCACACAATAATTCTAGTGCATACATGACAGCCCATGTGGCATACAAACATCAATGAGAGTTTCCGCAGCACCCAAAAACAAGAAACATGAACGATTGTTGACTCACACTAGCAAACAATCACATCCTGGGATGGTTCAAGTGCGTGCAAGCTACAGAGCTGCATGATTATCAAATCACTGCTATGTAACACATACACAACCAGTGGTTCATCTTATGCAACATAACCTATCAATTCTCTCTGAGTACAGCCACAAAACAAGAAGATAGATAAAAGGAACCAAGCTTGCTCACGAAATTGAAGTTGATACATTTAGAAGGAATAACAATTTAACTGGTATATGATATAGCATTCAACTGTAAAACATGCTGGTACAAGAACCAGGACTAACAATTTGGCACCAAGCAAAACTTCAAAATAACATACAGTGTGTGACCAATTAGCCAGCTTGCCACTAAGTATACTACATTAAGTACATACCCAATTAGCATTGATAAATGAGCAGGATTAAGTAAGACAAATACATGAGCCTACGGCCACTACCTCTAGCACAAGGGGAAAATTCAGAGAACCAACAGTCTAGCACTAGGCACAATACTATACAGATACAACGTAAGAGAGAAACAGGGCGATGCAATATGCAGAGGAAGGTGGGGAGAAAAAAGAGAGACAGTCTGAGGAAGTCACACTTTCTGTGCAGACCTTAAGTGCGGAACTTCAGGATCCAACGAGCATAACTGGGGTTGTTGCCTAGCTTGACTGAAAGTTCCAGTTTGGTGCTAACTGTGCTGCTTCAATTTTACGAGCACAAGATGAGCTTCACATGATCCCTGTCCGTTGCTTCCTTCAATCCTGAAGAATACAAGAGAGTCGTACATAAGCATGATTTACTACTGTGCAAAACAAGGAACTACTTTACATGAATTACTTTGAAACTTAAATAACTCAAAGAGAGAATGACTCTCATGCCATGGCCGGGTTTAGATGGATGCAACCTGCTGCAACAAATTTCAGAAATAACTAGCCATTCAAAGCTATAAAACTCCATTCGGTACAGATTTAAATAAACAAAGAAACATGTAGTCTACATTTTATCCACATAACGAGGACATCAAACCTAGATTGAGGAATGGGGCCTCTGCTAATAATATCGTCATCAAGAACAAGAAACTCTTGAAAAACTAGTATCCAAATTCCTCATTTACTACATAGACAGATAAATTAGTATAGTTCATTAACCACACACACCACAACAACAGTCCTCCCATATATTTTATTTACCCAATGAGAAGAGATGGATGAACTTAATTAAGGGCACAGAGAGCACACACTCAACTTTTTAGCTACACACAAACAAGATAAAAAAAAAAAAAACCAGGTGCAAAACAATGATAGGCACAAAACTTATCAGGAGAGGCAGCAGCAGGGAGGCACCAGAAGGTCGTTGTCCTTATCATCCGTCCCTGGCGGTATCTGGGTGGAGCAAGTCATCCAAGTGGGCACCCTCCTGACCCATCCTTGTCACCATTGCCACGGCCGCCTTGGGCTAGCTGTGCCGCCACCACACACAGCCATGAACCCTGAAGAAAAAGATAAGCGCGGTATCAGCAAAGGAGAAACATATGGTTAAAAACAATGACAAGTATCCAGATCATTGACACTCCTGATTTACAAGATTGATAAACTACAATTGTTCATTTATCAGCAGTTCTTTGCAAACAGAAATCAAATCATTCATCAGAAACTAACATTGCCTGAACCTAGTGAACTAATACTAACACAAGCCACACTCATGTCGTCACAAATATAAAAAAATCCTAATTTTGCAAATCTATTCAGAGAAAAAATTTAGCATTTGTTCATGGATAATTCTAGAAAATATTCTCATGATTACTACAGCTAGAACAGCTAGATACATAATTGTTTATGAGTGTTTGCAACTGACAGCAAAGCTTCCTAATTCAACTACATGTTTAATTAGTTAACACTGTGACTTGACAATGCATATAACTGAACCCAATAAACTAACACTAGTAGCGTGTGTTCGCTGCACCTAACCCAGGTGTGTATATCAGGACAAATATGCCGCTTCGTTAGTTGCATGACATGCAGAAACGGAACTAACTTTAAAACTAAACAGCAACCAGAATTCATACAATAACTTGACGATGTCTGAATAGAATCCTACAAATATTGGTACTGAAACTTTCTGGAAATCCACTTCACTTGTGTCATTTCCCAATTACAGATTATTAATGAGTAGTAGATTCTAGTGGCACTGCTTGACAGAACATTAATTAAGATGAACAGTCAATTACTTACAGCAGCACTTATTATTAGTATCATGGCCAAGTCATAACTAATTATACACAGCAAGAGTGGAGTAAATTAGTGCCATGTCTTTGAAACTAATATCTAGTTGTCTACACATGCTACAAGCTCAGAAAAAAATCCACGATAACAAATAACCTTCTGACCTCAGTGAACAAAGTAAACGCTGACAATATCTTGGGGACGAAGCCAGAGCACAAGTTACCGTATCAAAACCATAGTCTGATTGACAAAAGAATACGTGATAGTAATATGAAGACCAAACTACAGAAAATCACCAGAACCACGAGCAAACTATATAAATGTTGAAATCGAAAAAACAAGACCATCGACGCACAAATAGGAAGGACTAGCAACCCTCATGACTACGAGAGACCAACTCATCACGCCATGCCCAGACACTATGAACCAATAGATAGATGACTACAACCTGCTACAAATCTTCACAACAACAACTAGCCCTCATTATGCTAGGTACAAAATTGAAGTGATTTCTTAATAGAGAAAGAAAGCAGCGTGAGGCACCTAGCAACCAGCCTTCTGGTCGTCCCCTAGCATTGTCCATCAGAGCGGAGCAAGTCATCATCGAACATAAACCCACCGCCGCCTTGGGTTGTACCACCATCCACATTGGGTAGAGATCAAACTGCAGAACATATTTAGAAAAAGAAACATTTAAATCAATTACTACATAGTAACTAAACAAAAATGTATTCAGATTATCTAATAAAACAAATTGATATGAAACTATAGGATAATCTCTTCTCTAGAATTCATTGACTAATGAGCATCACATGTCAAATTAAGTCACGTCACGTTATCATGTGAAGTTTTGTAATCCATCATCATCATGTGTTTTTACTTCATATGAATATGGTTATAACATACTGATAAAAACTACTCCATCTGATCCATATTACTTGCCATATAAAAACCATAGTGTTGACCAAAAAAGTGAACATAGTAATGCGCGGGGCGAAACCTTCCTCACCTGGTAAAGGTCATCCACGGCTAAGCAGCAGGACACTACCAGCGGGGAGGATGGTAGCGTCCTCTCAATGTGACATTAGCAGTGGAACCTGGCATTAAGGGCACCACACCACTACTCTCGCGCTTCAGCAAACAACCTTCTTGTAAAGTAGAGGTGATACAATGCGTCACATCATTCCCCATGATCACGACCGATCTCTCCCTGGTGTCAACAATTAAACACCTGAATTTAGATAACTAATTAAAACGCTTGAATTTAGTTGACTAATTAAACACCTGAATTTAGTTAACTATTATGTGCAAGTAAGGACAGTTTGCTAACACAACAAAATCCATGATTCATATACTAATCTGGAGCAACTCAATCTCCTTTGATAATTTGTTCAAACACTTCAATTCAGATCAGAAGTGATCTGCAACCAAACATGATTTACATAGAACAAGTTTTCAACTCATTGGTGAATGCACAGCAACAAAGTAACTGCACATCAAGTTACTCTCCAAATCCCTAACTAGCATAGTCATTTACAAAATCTTTGTACACTCAAATCCTCGTGCTGTAACTACACAACAAAAGTGACGCCAAGAAAAACAAATCCCAACAACAGTGGAGTAATATCTTAACCATCAAACTAAGCTACAAACAGACCATCCAGAGCCTTCTGGAACTAAGACCATCCAGAGCAAATTGTAATGTAGCATCCAGGAAGAGACGATATTTTCGAGGAATATCTTGAGCCTGTGGGTTGTTCCAGCTGCCTACAACGGTGGTGGCTCCACCCGGATGGTGAAAGGCGATGCCACCGGCAAGCCAGCCATGCACGACAAGGGACCGGGTAAAAGTGCCCGGAGCTGCATTACCGCGTCCTGGTGGCCATCGGCGGGGGCAGCGAGTTCGGCAGAGTGCTTCCCACCTTCCTACCGGTGCACACGGACACCGGCGAACAAGCCGCAGAATGTCATTTGTGGAATATCAGTTGTACTTGGTCTACTCTAGGAGTTGGGTTGGCAAATGAGACAACACCATTGAATTGAGTTCTTGTGGTAATTAACATAGAACTGTCAAAAGGATAGACTGGGAAAAATGCAGGTCGCCTATATGAAAGATATGATACCCAGGCAGGCAGGTAGTACTAATTTCAATGGAAACTGTCATGTTCAATCTGCAGAAGTAAAAAAGATAACAAAATCACAAGTTTATAGCTCTTAAAAGTAAATTATCTTATGTAGGTTGAGATTTTCTGTTTGAAAATATAAAACCAGGGACATGACACCAATAATTGACCTATTTGTCTCAAAAAAATGCACTTAACATGTTCTACTATGCGGATCAATATCAGTCAACGAAATGGATGCAAAAAAGATGACAAACACACAACACATTATGAACAGAATAATTATTATAAACGATAATTGTCTAAGATTCCAGATTAACAAGCTCATCAACCTTGGATTACAAAAACTGCGTAAGCTCCTTCGCAGACCATCCGAACAACTTCAGCAATAGCAGTTCAAAAATTAATCCAGTACACCTCAAGACCCTAAAACTATGCCAGAACAACAACCAGATTTATGTTACTTCGTTTGCATGACATGTAGAAAAGGAACTAAATTTAGAAGTAAACAACAGCCATATTTCATATTCTAACTTGAAGACATCTGAATTGAATCCTACAAATATTGGTACTGACACTTTCTACAGACCCACTTCACTTGTGTCGTTTTCCAATGATAGATCCTTGGCGAGTAGTAGATTCTAGTGGCACTACTTGACAGGACTTATTATTAGTGCCATGGCCAAGTCCTATTTAATTAAACACAGAAATGGAGAGTCAATTGCTTACAGCATGACTTATTATTAGTATCATAGCCAAGTCCTAATTAATTATACGCATCAAGAGTGGAGTAAATTAGAGCCATGTCATTTAAACTAATATCTAGTTATCTACACATGCTACAAGCTCAGAAATAATGTTCACAATACGAAATGACCTTCATACCTCAGTGAACAAAGCAAAGAACTAAACATTGACAATATTTGGAGGTTGAAGCCAGAGCAGAAGGTACCATATCAAAACCATAGTCTCAAGTGCCCAAGAAGTCATGATAGTAATATGAATACCAAACTACAGAAAATGATCAGAACCACAAGCAAACTATATAAATGCTGGAATCAAAGTAACAACACCATAGACACGCAAGTAGAAAGGACTAGCAACACGCGTGACTACGAGAAACCAACTCATCAGACCATACCCAGGAGACTATGAACCACTAGATAGACGACTGCAACATGATACAAATCTCCAAAACAACTAGCCCCCTTTACACCAGGTACCAACCTACAAAACTGAAGTGATTTCTTAATAGAGAAAGAAAGCAGCATGAGGCACCTAGTAACTAGCCATAGGCGTTCTTGTCGACCCCTGGCATTGTCCATCCGAGCAGAGCACCGACGCCTTGGGCTGTACCACCATCCACCTTGGGCAGACATCAAACTGCAGAATATCATCAATTGATCACTAACCTTCATGGCTCACTGAACATTGACAAATATATAGGGGTTCAAGCTTGTAGCATGGATGAGCACAAGTTACGCTACAAAACCATAATGTCGAGTAACCAGAAAAGTCAAGACAATACTGCGAAGAAATAACTACAGAAAATCATGAAAACAGTGCATATACGGGTGTCCTAGTTAAATGCAAACCTAGAGGTCTTGTAAACATGTCAGGAACGACAAACCAGTGACATGCATCCCAGTAACTTAAGTATCCTCCCACATAATCACGCTCTTGGCAAAACCATCAGATAACAATACAATAATGTAATAGAACTTTACATCAATAGATCTTCAAATGTTCAGCAAACAAAGGGGCAGCGATGCAAGAAACCGTCCGCACCTGCTAAATGTTGTGGGAGGCCGAGCAGCACGACGCCATTGGCAGGGAGGATGGCAGCAACATCAGAAGTGAACCCAGGCATTGAGGATTTGGGGGCGCCACACGAGTACTCTCGCGATGCAGCAAACAACATTCCTGATTGAAGTACATGTGCTACGAGGCGTCACATTGTCTCCCATGGATTACGAATGATCTGTGCCTAGTATCAACAATTAAACACCAGAATTTAGTTAACTACTTAAACACCTGAATTTAGTTAACTAGTTATGTGCAAGTAAGGACAGTTTGCTAACACACACACAGAAAAAAAATCCATGATTCATATACTAATCTGAAGCAAGCCAATCCCCTTTGATGAAATTTTCAAAAATTCAATTCAGATGAGAAGTGACCTGCAACCAAACATGATTCACATAGAACAAGTTTTCAACTCATTGGCGGATGCACAACAACAAAGTGTAACTGCGCATCAAGTTACTCTCCAAATCCCCAAGTAGCAGAGTCATTTACACCATCTTTTTACACTCAATCAACAAATCGCAACAACAACAACAGAGTATAGTTTAACCATCAAAGTAAGGTACAAGCAAACCATCGACAGCCTCATGGAACTAAGCTAGAACAATGCAAGCTGTAAAATAGTATCGAGGAAGAAAACATGAACTTTTGGAGGAATATCTTGAGCCCGTGGGCTGTAGCAGCTGCTGACAGCGCGGTGGTGGCTCAACCCGCATGGCACATTAGCAAGCTCGTCAACCTTGGATTGAAAAAAGTGCCTAAGCTCCTTGGCAGACCATCCGAACAACTTTGGATATAGCAGTTGAAAAAATAATGCAGTATACCTCAAGACCCTAAAATTAATCCAGCTGTACAGGGGATCGTTTTTTTTTTCTAATTGAGAAATGCCTGCGTCCCGCAAGATCTTGGAGATAGACAAGACACAGAGGAGTCTCACCGTCGGGCGCGGCCCTGTTGTTCCCGGCGAGCAGGTCGGAGGACATGGAAAGGACGCGGCCGAGCCGATGCGCCGGCAAGTCTGCTGCACTGCACACACCCGTCAGTCGCGCGCGCCGTCGATCTTGCCCAGCGTGGGTCCTGGGCGGGCGCGGTGTGAGTCGACGGCCGGTAGAAGACCGTCTGAGGACGGACCACGTCGTCCTCGTCTCCCGCCTGCTAGGGTTAGGATTGGAGGCGTGGTGGGGGGAAATGAGGCGGAGGAGGAGGTGGGGGACGTGCGCCGGCGAGGGGACAGCAGCCGTGGAGGTGAGCGGCCGCCCGCCCGGCGGAGAGGAATTGGGAGCGTTGGGTGAGGGCACAGCGAGCAACTGCGGCGTGATTTTGGTTTGGAATTCGTTTTTTGTTTCTTTGACATGATTTTGGTGCGTTTGGATTAAAACTGAGCTGACGGTGATCGAGGCGAATTCCAATTAATTACGATGATTGAGTCCAAGAGAATTTATCGAGGCGACGCTTGTTGCCTTGCATTGTTTCGAGGAGGCTGAGTTTTAATTCTCGTCCCATATTTCAGGAGCCTTCATTCCTTTAATTTTGCTGCGTCCTCAAATTCAATTAGTGTGCAGCTGTACGTATGCTCCTAGTACCTGTGAGTGGCACGTACGTAGCGTTACATAGAATAGATGCTCTCATGAACCTCCCAACTACATGAGCCCATTCCTAGTACATGCACACTCCTCTCTGCTTCATTCCGCCCCCTCTCTCTCTCTCTCACGCCAAGCCATCGAACCTATGGCGGATTAACTAAACTGTTGGCGTGCAGCCTCGCTGGTGAAGAGCGAGAAATGCGCTGTCTCGAGTGGGCGATTTGTAGCCAGCACCAATGTAGTATAGGTATAGCTCAAACACCCTCGCCTTCTTAGTCACGGATGGCTGCCATGCATGTCGATCCTGAGCCATCATACATGCTATCTCGTAGTTCATTGAGCTAGCTCGGCGAACACACGCTAACAGATGTACTTCGGATTGCCGCCTCGTCTGGTATTCACCCACCAGCGCCGCTTTCCAAGCATTTAATGATAGAGACTGCATGAGTACACATGACGGTGTCTTACTTGGCACCTCGATGAGAAGTGCAACCTCGCCGTTCAAGGACGTCGCCAAAGCACCCGCGCGATGGATCGACGCTCTGAATTGCATCGTCCCCCTGGCCACACCTCGACACTCAACGGCATCCTCTCACATGTTCCAGGCATCATCCTCTTGGTGGCGCACCGTAGCAGCAAAGTTAGCGATCCCTTAACACTCCCCAGTCGACGGCAGCTCACCCGCACGGGCGGCTTCACGCATAGAGCATCTCTAGCCGAAGCCCAAAACGGCTTTATAGGAAAAAAAAAATGTGCCACTAACGGCCAGGATGACTCTAGCCGAAACCCAAAAACAGTTAAAAGAGCAAAAATAAAAGTATGATTCCTAAAACGAGATACGCATCTCTCATATTTCCTCCCCGCCCAACTCGGTCCCTAAAAATTGAGCTCCCACCGACCGGCCGCCCCTCCCGCCCAAGTCCGCCACCCATCCTCGCTGGCGCCAGCGTTCTCCCCTCGCCCGGCTGGAATGGCACCGTATCTCTTCCCTGCATGCCCGTCGGAGTTTTTCGTCGGCGACTCGACCCCGCGATGCCGTCGATGCCACAGAAGAGGTTGGGCAATACCGGTGCGGCTAGCGGTAGCGACCACCAAGGCCACCGGCAAGTCCTCGACCGTGGGCAAGCCGCCCCTTGCGCATGTGTTGACCGGCCCAAGGTCGCGGAGGCCGACGGCGGTGATGCAATCCCACTCACAGTCGGTAGCGAGACAAGAAGAAGATGAAGGCCGCGGCGGCATTGACCTCGACGCCTACACGCAAGGCCAAGTCCTCGACGATGGCCGAAATCCCGAATGTGTGGCGATGGAGACGGCGGCGTACACAATGTACGAGAGGCGCCACGGAGGAGGAGGCGGCGACGACGAATTCTTCTCCGCCTTTGACGACTAGACGGTTGCAGAGAGGCACAATGACGGCAGCGGCCTCGGTTTTATTTTAGTTTTAGTTCAAGTAGTTTAAGTTTGTAGTATGTTTAGGTTAAATTCCATGCATGTTTTAGTTAAATCCTATGAAGTATGTGTAAATTGTATGAAATATGGTCGAAATTGTTTAAAATCCTATGAAATTTGTCCAAATGGTGTGCTAGTTTTAGGAGTTCCAATCTGGCAGGCACCGTTTAGAGGAGCGAAATTATTATCTTACATTTTAGTCCACCGTTTGCTCTTCTAAATTATTGGGTATGGGCTAGATGCATGGTGGTTACGGAGCACCGAGCCCTTAGTATGACGGACCGAGTAGTAATATCCCGTGATGTTTTCTTGAAAGTGCAAAGTTTGCACTAACGGACATTTATTTGATCTAGATCACCGCGTGTCAAAGTGGGATTTTATAATTTATCACACTTTTCATTGCGCTTCTATCATTTGATATTTTCTGTTTCACTGGCACATGATGGCCATGTGATAAGTAAGTACATTTTAAAAAAAATGTGACAAATCATAAAATATAGTGAGTGCCCGAATTCTATCTACACCTCACGCTACATTTGAAGTAGGGTTAAAACGAATTGACTACTATGCTACGTACTCACGGGGGAGTTAAAACGAACTAGATTTAGATGTGCGCCTTGGCGCACGATCCCGTGGAGCTCGTGTCGATATAACAACGATAAACTTAACTGCATTTCTTAGGTTTTAAAAAAAGTTTTTGTTAGAACTAAATTAGGACAATCAGAGTAGCAAATTGCTAAAAGTGATAATCGGTAAATAGGAGAAGTTGTGGAGATAATTTGAAGAGCTTCATTTACAAAAACTTTTGGAGTTCAAAGCAAACTAATTAGAGATAGAATATAATAATAGTTGCAACAGGAAAAAATCAGTCATCTATTCAATATCATGGTAGCATAAGATTGTTTCTGAGCACTATATATATTGGTAGCAACAATTTTTCAGCTCGTTCTTGTATAGGTTTATTTATAGCTTAATGACCATTAATCCATAGGTACAAATGGAGCGACAAATCTCTAATTTTGCAATAAAACTGAAGAGTCGAAACACGGTAACAAACTGAGAAATCATGAAACAATACATCCATCATACATAAAAGAAGGTGGATCAATACACAATCCCGAAGTAAAAAATGCCCCACAATAATGTATCAGTAATCTCCTATGCAAAACATTGTATTGATGAAGCATGGCAATGTCAAAACAACTAAGGTAGATGGTCCTACTCATATAGGAAATTAAAACCTGGAAATATAATTAACCTATGCATTGTTGCCTTGTGACTATATTAACGCAGAATTCTGAAATTATGGCATGAAAATCGAAAGATCCCAATATTAAAGAAAATGCAATACATGCAGCCATACTGATTATATCATGATATTATTGCTGCATACTTTTCTACCCATTTTTAAAATCTAAAACATATCACATTGCTTTCTTTCCGCTGTATAGGCAAAGACAAAATATATCAAATGATACACCTAAAGCTTTGTAATATCTATAATGGGCATTTCCGTATTCGTAAGAAAATGTGCTTCCGAAACTTATTGGACACCTTTCCATATAGATGCTTCCGATGGCATCTGCAAGCAAGAAACAAAAATTACAATCATGGAGTCAATGAGCGCAAGCTATGTACAAAATAATTAGTGCACAACCAGTTACATAAAATACCAAGCAATATGTACCTATATACGTCCACTCAAACATTTGCAGCGGAAGGGAAAAAAGAAAACCTTGATCCATTTTATATCTCCACTCCATCTGATATTCACGGGGTGTTTCCAAATTCAAGGAGCGTAGGAAAAATAGGCCTGAAACACAACATACAAAATATTAAGGTTTGAACCAAGGGCAACCACTCCTGACTTCAGGTTTGAAGTTTCAACATCTGGGAAATTAAATCAATCTCATCATTGAGGAACATATATTCTACCTTCCAAGTGGTGTCAGGTGGTAAGTGAAGAACACAACTGGCCTAGTCATCATTCCAAAAGGACGTTCAAAAGAAAAATATTCTTTCGGACTGAACGAAGAGAAGCAAGATAATATATATACATAAATAAAAATTGCTACCTTCATGTCAGATAGAACGCAAGCTCCTCGATACTTGGGTATTTTTAGCAAGTTTTAGGTCACAAGCAAAAAAGGCAAAGAGACTATGCATGTTCTTTATGAGGGATGATCAATACCTGATCAATATCAAGCTAACCTCCAGATTCAATATCAAGTTAAGCTCCAGATTCATTATCAAGCTAAGCTCCAGATTCTTGGTACAAATCCCTAGAAGCATTTTTATTTCACGAAATATCTGGCACTGCACATGGATACATACTTTGAGTAAAGAGGAACATGGAGGCAATAAGGCACAAACACCTACAGATTTGTGGTTCATAATTTTGGTGCACACAAAGTTGGGTTCTCTACTGTTGGAAAAGAGAAATCAGAATAGTACACATACTCGGAACCAACCACAGGGAAAAACATGCAGGACCTGAATGTGATTCAAAGTGCGCCATTGGTAAATCTGCAAGACCATAAATGACATAGCCAAAACTTTAAGAAGGTTATGCCATCAAATTTTCCTTGGAAAAGTTAAATTAAAGAAATTCAGATTGCACCATTTATACAATCTGATCAGTAGATTGCCAGCAAGCAAATCCGAAATTTTAAAAGTTCACCTTGAAAATGCATGGAAATACATAAACGGATAAGAGGAGGTAAATCCAAGTGCTCAGCATGGTTTCCAACATGTGATGAGTGATATTCTTGGTTGAAAAGTGAGCAAACTCACATGTTAATTCAGTTGCGCATGAAAAATAATGAAGCAATGCAAGTAGAAAATATGTTGGAATACAGATAGGCACTACCACAGTAAGTTTATACTCGTGGGCATGGCCGTGTAAATATGGCAGAAGATAAAGATGTCTTGCTGGCAACACCAGATATTCCAAGTTTTAATATTTGATAGTCCCACACATAAATATGTGCACACGAGCGAATCAATTTCAGCATGATGGTTTGATAGTCCCACACATAAGCACCATGAACCCTTGTAGAAGCAGTAACATGTGAGTGTATAAAAAATCAAATAGGTAACCGTTGTAGTAAATAGAGAGTTACAAACATTGTTGTTCTACCTATTATTAGCACGGGGTACATATAATACCAATAACAAACTGAGCGTTAAGTCAAGAGCCTCTGAATTAGTGGCGAACAGAAGATCAAATTGGTTTACTGGCATTTGACAACTCGATGTTAGTTTGCAGTAAATCAATGACCTTGTAAAACAAAACAAAAACACACCAGGGGGTAAACACTGAATAAAATGGTAAATAGAGTACAAATTAAATATTGAAGCCATACTAATGAAGGAACAGCATGTGTTGAAGATAGGTTGCAGTAAATCATTAAATGAGGCGATAAGAGTTAATTAATTAACAGATAATTTATGGAGACCATCATCATGAGATTCCTACAGAAAACAATAGTTACAATCAGGGATTAATTAGGAACCACTCATAAGTAAGGATGGGGAAAGGATACCTTTGAAGGTACAGGGCACACACTGACTACAAATTTATGTCGGACTACTGACTGGAGAATGGGTGGACCATAAATCATGTGCGTATTTGCATCATCAAATGGAAGCCATAACTGCAAGTACACATCAAGGAAACAAGAAACATAATTTTAGGAGAAGCACTTAAAACTCAATATCACTTTGACAGCCAAGAAAAAAATCATATTCGTTTATTATGCTCCATTGCCTAATAATTATTTCTATCTATGTGTTTCTCACGTCCTAGAAATTTTGGAGTAATTAATGAAATATCTTCCAGCAAAGTTTGTTCATAGCTAGCATAACTACTACCAGCTTTGGAAACACCTAACACCTGCCAAGTGCCCAAGTCTGATGAAATACAAATAGAACTGGCTACTGTAGAATTTGAAGGAAAACTCCAAAGTGAAGCTTCAAAGGAAATCACTTTATTCAGAAGAACAAACCCTTCACGCATTCAGAAAGATGTGTTGGTGCAAGCAAACGATTTCCTCACCTGAGAAATTGGCAGCCAATGATATCTTCATAAATGATTTAAGCTAGTTGCAAGTTGTTGCTGTACAAACACAGTGTCACCCCTATCAACCATGCGTTTTTACAAAGTCACTCCTATCAATCCTGCAGCGTCGCCATAAAACCATATCGAACCGAAACCCGAGTCCTTCGGACATCCTGCGGCGGCGAAAAAGTGATCGGCAAGAAAGGAACACACACAAAAGAATTTAAAATCCCAAGGACACTTGTTTATTAGAAACCGAGAATGTAAAGACATGAATGAACATAATGCATATAAAAAAAGGTAATACATGCAGGAACTAAACGCAAAGATGGAAAACTACCTGGCAAAGAAACAGGCGCAGCAAGAGTGCACAACAGAGAACCTGAAATAGAGCAAGACAAAGTTTATTATACATCGCAGATACATGCGAAAACACAGGGAATAAAAATAATGAGCAAGGCTAAGCCATAAGGCACAATAAGTATCCTGCTGGAGCCGGGCGAAGAATCTTACAGCAAGTGATTAAAGCCTAGCTTATCACCACATCTTAAGCAAGCAAGCATGCATTTGCAACCAGGCATTTTACTAACAGCCGATGAAGTAACTAAGGGGACAGGTGCATCCACTGACAACACCCATAGTCATGAACATCACAAAGCACCTGAAGGAACGAAGCTCCTTTTTGATCTGCGAGTGGAGGAACACGTCCATCTAAAGCAAGTGGGAATGGCACTGGTGTGTACATGACTAAAGCACAACAAATCCATAAAGAAGCTATATCCAATTTCTGTTATGGATATCTTCTATGCCAGCCATGGCTAGTGCAGATTTTGTCACCTGACTGTTCTCTTCCTATATGTAGCATGCTTAGTAACTGCTTTTCTTTGCAGCTGTTCAAAGGTGGATTTCGATCCTGTGAACCGTTGTAACAAATATTTTTTTCAACATCAGCTGCAGCGAGGTATAGCCGCTGTGCATTACAATGCAGTTTTATTTTTCTTTCAAAAAGGACATGGCAACACTTTTATCGATGGCTCAGTTGCAGCAATATCTAACAACCTGTTTTACCTTTATTTCAGGTGATTTACCTATTGCACAGCACACTGTTTGCTGATGTATATCTTAAGTTTTTTGAAATCTATGGGAACTGAAGGAAAATATGGATGCAGGCAAAAGGAAGCTCTACGATATTGTGTGCTTCCACTCTTAGATTCCCTTAGCTCCATATATGTTTTCTAAACTGCAATGATAGGTAAAACTCTATTAGGGTACGATTGGAACATCTCATTATCTATGACCACATTGCATTGTGAAATTTATTTCCTTACCGGCAGTATCATATATATATATCTTTTGTCGAAGAAAAATAGGCAGGCTTCCTACTTTAGGAAAAAATAGTAAACTAACTCTAGGGTTTCACCGTCACCTAATTATAGTACTAACTGCAGTAAATAAAAAAGCCATTTCTTATAGATCTTGATGTCCCTGTATAGGACTGCCTTTTATGAGGTGCGCCCTGTGACAAAGAACTCACAGAATTGAACCTTAAGTCTAACTTTAGCAACCCATCGCTGCCGTTTTTGTGGAGAAAGTAGACTATGTCCATGAAGTACCGTTCAGACCCACCTATCGAAATATACTCTTAAGCGGTGATTTTGCATTATTTGGGCAGTACTTATTATCCAGCATATATACACACAGATGTTCGTGTGCGAGTTAAGCTTTTAAAATGATATTGAATTTTTCTGTACACCCTACTGAGCACTATCCTTTCATGTTATTAGATTATAGGCACATGTATTTTGGATAATCAATTTACCAACTCCTTCTGGCTAATGAAGGAAATGGTCTAAATCACATATGCATCATTCTCTGTAAGTCCCACTACCAGGAACGCAGAAAAGCTCTGATCAGACCTTAACGTGCTAAGAACGCAGGCCTACTTGAGGAACAACAACAAACACGCGTATTTCCTAGAACCAAAAATAACCCGTCCACTATGCCTAGCACCAGGGAAGCCGCAAATCTAGTTGCCGCCTGATACTAACGAGTGCGTAGCACAGGAACAGTTACGGCCGCGGACAGTACTCTAGCAATACAGAGAAAGCATGAACCAACCGAAAGAAGCAGCTTACCAGGAGCAGACGCAAACAGTAGGCTGAGGAGACAACTTCGAACCAGACGCGAGCAGCCGACCCAGTAATCTTCAGCGAGGTGACGACCTGCAAAGAAGAAACACAGAAGAAAAGTAACCACGCCAGGAGCAAGGCAAGCAGCAAAAGAACAAGCCAAATCGAAAAGGGAGAAGACAAAAAGGGAGAAGCAGGAAGGGGCCAAACCCGAAACTCCTCTAGCTCGCCCCCACGCCGCACCCAGTCGGCGCAGCAACCACCAGCATGCTGAGTACCTGCAGAGAACAACACCAAACAGACACAAATCAGGACGTACCAAGCACGAGCGACCAGATAGAAGGAAGAGGGCGGAGAAAAATGAAGACAAAAACGGCCAAGAGAAGGCAAGCCAACGACAGCTCGAAACAAGGAACGGCCAAAGCACGGACGGGAACAAGAACCAAAGCCCCTGTCCTTGCCGCTAGCCGCCCACCACGGCCCAAATCCTTCTTCCCCGGTCCATCTTGGGAGCCCTCCCAGCGATGTCGGTGCTGAAGAACTTCACATCGGGAACGGCGCGGGAGAGATCGATGGAGGCGGAGACCTTGCTTCGTCGAGTTTCGCTGCTTCGAGGCCGGCGCCATTGAACCGCTGCCGCCGCCTAGCAGCCGCGAGTGGAAGGCCGGAGAACGGGCACGCCGCCTGCCGGTGGCTGACGGCGGCTCGCCGGAGAGGAGCCCGGCAGCGGGGAGCGGGAGTTGGGGAGGAGGCGGCGGCGGCCAGGAGCAGCACGGGAGGGGATTGGGAGAGGGTTAGGCTGGGGCGCTCGTTTTGTCTCCTCGCACGACCGGGCCGGGATGGGCTTTTAGTGACCCATGGATAAATTGTGGGTTCGTGCGAGGGCCTCACACCCTGGATGGAACGGACGGCCGAGATTGCGCCACGTTAGCTCGATCGGACGGCCCAAAATCCAAATCGCTGTGAGAGCCCCATGGGGGTGCAGCAATCATACCGTGAGATGGTTGATTCACCACGATTTGCGAGAAGGCTGTCTAGGGAGGAGGAGAAAACAACGGTATTAAATACCACCTGCCTTTCATATACTACTACTCTCAATGCACCAGCAAATCTCCACCAAAAGTTCTTGCTTACGTCGGTGTTGATCAGAATAAATAGGGGCGCTCCCACTCGCACCAGGTCAGATCGTATCTAATTGATGCCAGCTAGGAGAGAATCCAACGTGTCAATCTATTTACAGATGAGAGAGAGAGAGAGTTACGGTATCTTATTCTAGATTTTTTTTGATGGAACGGTATCTTATTCTAGATACGACTCTTGTCATCGGACCCGATGCCACTTAATCAATCTACTCTCACGAAATGCACAATGAAACCTAGGAAGGCCCATTTGATTGGTTGATTAGTGGGCCATATATTAATGAAATTTGATACGATGCATTGAGATGGCTTTGCACTTAGCTGAGTTGGTAAACATGATACGGTGATTTAGATACAAGCATTGGGGGCGCCCTAAGAGCATGAAAAAATATTGGATAATAATAAACTACTTTGAACGGTGAAGCAAAATAATCACAAAAATTTGAATATTAATGTGATGCCAATGATATATATAGGGAGAGAAAGATATGCCACACGCCAATATGTAATCATTGAGAAATGTTATACCGCGAAATGTGTGAGTAAAAAAAAAAGACTTGAAATGAGGGACCTATAATTTGGAATCCAATTAGTAGGAGAAGAAGTGGTTTAATGTAAAGAATCGTTCCAGCTGATTGCAATTTTTAACTAGTAGTAGTACATGGAAATGTTAGTACTCCAGTAGGAAAGAAGTCAGCAAATGTGTTTGAAGTGAAGATTGAATTTGATTCTACAAATATCAGCATCCTATATATGCATGTGTACGTGAGCGGCAAACTGATGGATCGCTGGATCCCAAATGTGCAATTAGCGCAGCGGGCATCATCGGAATAAATGGCAAATGGAATGAAGGCGGATCGCAGGAGGAAGGCCCACCAGCTGGTCCACCCTGAAACCCCCTCAAAAAAGAAGAAGAAAAAACTGGGAGGGACACTGGCTCGCGTTGCACTTAAAGAAAATAAAATAAATAAGGAATGAGCGCTGGAGAAGGAGTAGTCGCCAAAGGCAACGTGCAGTCGCGCACCGACTTTCCAGCGAGCGGAAGCGAAGCGAGCCCCGCCTGGATATTGCGAAGCGAGCGATCGAACCATCCAAACGTCCTTTTTTTTTAAGCGATCCAAACGTCTCTTCCCAATGCGATCAGGTACGGGTCTTGGTGTACGGGTACGCCAGCGTTGGTGGACCGATCGAGGCGATCGATTTAAAAGGCCCGCACACACGTTGGAGGACAGAAAAACAGAGGAGGCAGGCTCGCGCGGCAGCCCCATCCTCTGCTCTCCGAGCCTCCGGCCCAGGAGCAAACTTGCAGAGCTCCTCAAGCCTCCGACTAAACCCGGCCTCTAAGCTCACTCCAACCACAATACTAACCCGGCCCGCAAGAAATCGATAAGTACCCCTCCTCTACAGCTTCTCATTCGTGTAAACTACTACTTATTTAGAGCACATGGATGCGATGGTTGTGTAGGCCGTAGCGAACAGACTTGTGCCTGATCATCTGAAGACTGGATTTCCATTTTCTTCTCCTTCGTCCATTCTCGCGAGCGCCGTTCATCACATGGAGTTTTGATTTTGGTGTACTTCCTCCATTATCTTGGCGAACCACCTCGACGCCGGTTAGCACAGTCTGATCATATACGAAACGGCCGATGTCTTTATCGTCGACGCAAAAGGTTTGGGCGACGCAAAACTTGCCCGCCCCCATGTAGGCCACGCTGATACTCGTCAGCATCCAATGCCAGTCGGGCTTGTCCCACACCAGCCATTGATGCCGAAGCTTGGGCTGACGACCGCTGTCGGCGTCGTCCATGGAGATCGAGGAGAAGTCGACGGCGCACAGGCGGCTGGGTGAGCGGCCCGTGACGCCGAAGCAGAGGCCGTCGAGCTCAGGGACGACGTGGGCTCTGCCGCAGAAGGGTAGCTTCCAGCGGCCAGCCTTGGTCCACCGTTCGCCCACCGTGTCGAAGCAGTAGGTGCCCACCTTGTCCGCCATGGACGAGACGCAGATGGTGCCGTCCGGCAGCAGCGCGTAAGACGCGATGCAGCCATGGGAAGGTTCCCTCACAAACGGCGGCATTGGGAGCTGGCGCCACCGCCACACGAACTCGTCCCGGCAATTCCGCCCTATACGAGACGGACAGGGGCTGCCGCAGACGAGGGCCTCGAAGCTGCCGCTTCTCTGGTCCATGACGTAGAGCGCGTCGTGGGCGTCGGGAAGCGCGACGGACAGGGCTACTGGCGGGAGATATGAAACGCTCCCCATGGGCTCGCGGAGGCGGGGCAGCGTCTCCAGGGTGACGGCGCCGGCGTCGTAGAGGACGGCCTGGCCCGTGGCATCGATGCATACGATCTTGCTGCTCTCGTTCGCCCCACCGTAGAACGGCCAGAAGTCCATCCTGCCGTCGACCGGACGGGACTGGTTGAATTTGATCCGCAGCTTCGGCAGACGGGACCGGGGCAGCACCTTGGTGGATGGATCCGTGGCCTCCATGGCTTCTTGCTCTGCTTCCTTTAGAACCGCTTCTTCCGTGGATCCGTAGAAGAGGTCGCTGGCCTTGACACAGCGCAGCGAATACGAACCGAGGACACGGCGGCGCGAACACAAATCGCCGTTGCACTTCTCCGTAACCACATTGACGAACTGCCGCGCTTTCATTCCCACGTTCATCGTTGAAGAAGTGGCACAAAAGTCAGGAGAGACGGCGGCGGGAGATCTATGCCTAGGTTTCTCACGGGAGCTCCTCTTCGACGACTTCCGCGTGAAATATGGCCCCATGCATCAAATTTATGTATGGGCTACATTTCGCACGGCCCATATAAATCAGATACGGGGTTACGAGTTTCTCAGATCAAGGTCAGGTCACGCCGGAACGTCGGCACTAGGTGCTACTGTCTGGCTGAGACGCCTAGCACTGCGGTTGGAGGCGTACTAATCTGTTATTAGTATAGCAGAATACCGTCTGTCGTAACCATGACCTCCGTGCACGAGTCGTCGACGCATGCTTCAAGTACCTTCGGCGTGCGTGCATCACAGCCATCGCATACAAATACCAATCCGTTAAAACCAGGAACGTAATAGCACTAACAAGTTGGTGAAAGGGCTGAAATCCAAATGCCAAGGACTAAACTGTAACGTTCTAAGAATACAGATAATTGAATACCAAAAAATAAAATAAAGCAAAGGAGATACAAGACAGTGACAGGAATAGAAACTCACCCTGTTTACTGGGTCTACAGTGCTTGGGACGTTGGTTGGGAAGCATCATTTGGGCGTGGTGCCTGCAGTGTTAAGTGTTAGGGCATGTTGAATGCTGGTCACTTATTTAGACACTTGACTGAGAAAGCATTATTTGGGCGGGGTGCCTTCAATCATTGTCTTAGATCAGTTTAGGAGAAAATGGAAGATACAATTATCACGATGTTGTTACTTACCTTCGCTAGATCCATAGTTCAATGTCACTTAACGCTTCATGATTTTTGCTAGGTTGTCTTGGTAGTTACGTATCAATGATATGGCATGTCTTCGATACTAAAATGAAACATTAGCGAAATCTTGTTGTTATACACACATTTAGATCATTTTAGTTATTTTTGAACCAAATTATGGCGAATCTTAGGTTTTGAAAAAAAAATTATGCATGATTACTTGTAAGAGACTAATTGGGGAAGCTACCACGGATCTCAAAGTGCTAGATGGTGGATATCGCGCTACTTTTCACAAAAAAAATTCTTGGAAAGACACTTAATCGAAGTATCACTTTGCTTTTTCAGGATAATTCAGAAAGTGCTAGGGATGTCAAGAATTTGCTATATATAATAGAAATTAAGATAGGATTGAAAATTATTTTTGACTAAAGTGAGCTTCTAATGGAATTTATAACAACAACAAGGTAGAATAGTTTTATTGTTGCGATAATATTTCTGCCAAGTTAGGATCTTTATACTCTATCCATCCTACCAAAAGTGTCTCAACTTTATCAAAAATTGGATGTACTATATTTAAATTTCGACAAAATTGAAATATTTTTGGTGGGATAGAGGGAGTATGAACTTTGGGGGCATTTTGAACAGTGATGGGAAACAGAAATCACACCGTACGTGCTAGAACGATGCACTTTTAACTGTGGCAACTGACAAGGACAAGAAGACTCCAAGCTACGGGAAATGTTGATAAAGGATCAACGAGCTGGCCGGATGTAGTCTTCTATGCGGCAAGGGTGAAGTAGGAGTCGAAGACGACGGCGATGGAGGTGTTTGTGGAGGCAACGAGCTCGCTGACCATGTACCCTCGTGCATAGCGGAGCTTGCCCGTGCCGCCCACGATGCTCTGCTCCCAGGCGCCCGACTCCCCCATGGGTCCCTGCGTCGTGAGCCCACTACCGCTGTACCCGCCGTAATCGGAGAAGACGAAGTTGATGGCGACGAGGCCGCTCCGGCCGTCGAGCGACGCGTGCACCGCCAAGCCCTGCGCCCTGCCGATTAGCCGCGACGCCGGGTCCGGCCCCTCCCGCACCACGTTGTCGAACACGTTCACGTCACCGAACTTTGATGAGTTCCTGCGTGTGCCCGTCCAGTGATCCATGTGAGCAGAGGAGCAGAGCATGCTACTGGGTATATGTGTTGCTGGTGTTTACCTGTGCAGGCTGGCGACGTTGACGACGGTGGCGTTGGTGCCGACCTCGACCTCGTGAACGTAAAATCGGAGATGGGTGACCTCTACATCGGCGGCGGATGCAGCACCGCAGATCAGTAGAGCGGAGGAGAGAACAAGGAAGACGCCGCGAGCAACGGCCATGGTCTGAAGCTCTCAGCTGGTGGCTTCTTCCGTTGCTTGCTCTTGCGCGGTGATGATATACCGCACTCCAGTCCAACAAGACAACGGTCAATGGGTAGTAGGTTGAGGTGGTTGGAGTGTTCATCGTATTTCTGTTGATGACACTACAACTCATGGACATATTCCTTGTCATGAACGATGATTTGACGCAAATACGTCGACAAAATAGATAATTTATGGATGTGGGACATTTACATTATGTAAACCTCGGCACTAGCCGCTAGCTAG